>NC_041223.1:82085751-82113129 GCF_002837175.3 Physeter macrocephalus
TGTGCTCCGCAAAGGGAGAGGCCACAACAGTGAGAGGCCCGTGTACCGCAAAAAAAAAAAAAAAAAAAAAAAAAAAAAAGTACACTTCTTCTGGAAGTATGTAAAATATTTATGTATGTTCATTCATGAAAAATATTTCTTATGAGATTAGCGATGGCAATTTCTTTAGACATTTTCCCGGATTCCCCAGTGTCATCCAGATGCTCTTCCTCTTTTTACCTTTGGTGTCCAACACAAACATGTCAATATTGGTTTGCTTAAGTGTCTCATCAACTAGACTCCTTGGGAGAAGGGGCTTTGTCGTGTTTGACTTAAGCAGGGCATCTAGCATACAACCCAGGCCAGGAAGGCACTCATAGATGTTTACTGATATGTAGGTACCAATCCACAATCTCAAAGAGCCAAGGTGGCCAATCACTTTGGCTCTTTGAAACCTGACCTGATCTGAGCTCATTGGGCAACAAAATCTGATCTGAACTGACCCAAAAGTACTTACTTCTAGTCACTAATTACCCACATATAATAAACATTTATAATTTTGGCTGAAGATGTACTAAACATTTTATTCTAGGGGGCTGCTCTCGGCCCCGCAGGTGATGTTACATGATACACAGTAGATTATTCTATTACTTCTCTAAAATCCCCCAAATCCTGATTTATAAGACACATCCTGGCTCCAAGAATTTAAGATAAGCAATTGTGGATCTGTGTCAGCAAATGAACACTTTCTGGACTGCTACCAGCTCTTTTTCCTCTGTAGTTACGTCATAGGCCATATATACTTCCATCCTTTATCAGATAAATGCCTTCTTGGATTCTTCATAGCCATCTTGAGTTAATTTCTACTTTTCAACTATGTAGCACCTGACTGCATGAAAAGAGTGTGCGTGCAATTTCAGCATCCAAAGTTTTATAATAATGTGACTTTACTCATGTGCAGATATAAATGTTGATGGCTCTTGCTTATAAGGGCTGACACACTAGCATTGAAGAAACACACATAAATAGTAAGATACTTTTAATCTATAGGGTAATTTCACTGTGTAAAAGTGGCTAATTGGAGGTTCAAGAGAAAGATTCACTTTGAACAAACATTTGTTTTTAGTGTCGCTATTCATGTAAGAAATAATACCCATCCTGGATTAGGAATTCATCACCAATATAGTGTTACACGATGGGTGGAAGATCACACACACACACACACACACACGTACATGCCCAAGAACCACATTGTTTGTCAGATGGTACCAATGAGGCTGGCATCTCAGTTGTGACAATGTGATTCCAAATTTCTTCTAACTTATAAGTGGCACTGATAAGTTAGTGCTGGTCATACTTAGATCTATAGAGCTACTATATTTTCTCCATGTCTGAAATCTTATTTAATCATAGGTAAAATTGTAATAAAATAGACCCAAGAGTTTCAGTGCTGCAGTCTAAGCCATTCACTGCTTTATATTCTGATTGTGCTGCTGCTGTAAAATGAACAAAGAGTAACATGGAATTTGATAAAGACAAGAAAACTTTTATTAAACTTTTACAACAGTGAAATAAATTATTCATGCAACTGCGTGAATAATGGTATCCATGCTGATTAAATCAGCCAAGAGGAGACAAAATATTCACGTGCATGGCATGAGCTCCATTTTCAAACAGTTCTGAAATGAAAATGTAATATAAAACAACACAGTAGTTGGTCTCCTAAAATGGAAAGGAAAAAAAAAAATGTGGAGTACAGTATTAATTCAGAAGAGGAGGGAAAAGTTTAAAGCACTTGCACTTCTGAGATCCACTAGCCAGAAGGAATTTTCAAAGACAGAAAAAATAATCCACCACTTCAAAGGCATTTAATGAAAGAGAGAAATAGCAAAGATGGCACAGTGCAAGAGGGACAGATCTAGGGCTTAAGCGAAGGAAGAGAACGGCTATTTATGCAACGACCCGCTGCCTGGCTTATTCTATCCGGGGCCTGAATAAATAGGATTCTCTCCAAATTGGCCTGTTGGGCCCATACCAGCCTTCTGCGATGGTCCAGAAAGGAGCTGCTGTGGGTGATCAATAAGGTGCTTTCCACATCTCTGCCACCTGCTTGAAGATTTGGGACTATCGTTGGCCCTTTCATCAAAATGCTCACAAAAAAGAACGTGTCAGAGTTCAGAGTTCTTCACTTTCCACATCGCTGAGCACATGAGCTGGAGGAGAAAATCCCTGCCACCCACAGAATTCCAAAGAGCTGAGTGCTCACCCAGTACACACTGGAAGGTCGGGGGGAGAGGAAACGGCTCCGACCTGAGCCCAGCAAAGAGGGGTGGGGAGGCAAAAGGGCACGTGGGGGGAGGAGGCTGCCCAAGTGGGGAAATTTCCTCGTTCCACCTTCAGAAGACCCCCCCCCTCCCCCAGGGTAGGATGCTTCCCGAGATGCGGCCGGACCTCTGATCCCCGGATCGGCGCGGTGGAATCAGGGCCAACGCGTAGGGCCGCCTGCAGGCCGCCGGCGTGTGCAGGACCCACAGCGGACGTCCAGCCAGCCCGGCCCCTCGGGGGTGCGGTCCTCTGTCCCCCCCTTGGTTTGCGTTGCTGCCGTGGCACCTGCTGGCTCAAACCTCACCCTGACTTAATGTGCGACGCCGAGAGCTCCCTGAGCAATTCTCTCCCCGCCTCCCCGGGGACTGTCTATTCCGCTCTGTCCCCCTTCCTTCTCCTCCTGTGTCCCCACGCCTTTGTCGTTCACCTGCTCTCTGGACTAGACGTGCGGCTTCTCTCAGTATCCGCGGGCCTGCGGGGCCACAGATGGTCCAGGAGACCCTCGATTCGGTCTAGGAGTAAAGACCGAGAGTTATGGGGCCCACCCTGAAACGCTCTGCCCCTCAGGAGAGACACTGTACCGATTTCAGTCTTACCCGAAACTCTCTTTGAGAAGAGCCATTTGCTTGTAACCCCACTAGTAGCCCGGTTTCTCCCGTTGGCCAGGGCACCTCCTTTCTTTGGACAAACAACCAGCTGGTGCCCAGCCTGCCTCACGGAGGCAGCCCAGGGCTCTTCTCCAACGTGGATGAGCAACCTTCTGAGGGTCCCCATTTCGCATAAAGCTATTCTGGCTTCTGCTGGTCAGTTCCCGCAGGGGACCGCTGCTCCAGAGCCGCAGTCCACCAGCCGTCTGGGTTCTTTCCCAGGCTACTGCCACCAGCCGTCTCTTTCCTGAACCCAAAGCTACAGTGCTTGGCAGGATCAGTGAAGCCCCGGAGGGTACAGGACGGCGTTTATAATACAGGGTGGGCAACCTTTTAAAGGATCGCTGTCAGAGTCTCTGTAGGTCTTTCAAAGGACCCCGTGGTCCCCCCTCCTTGGCCTTGAAGCTGACACGTGTGCTGCCCTGGGCTACCCTTCCTTAGGCCTCTCCTCCAGAACATGAAGCCCCAACTCCCCACCCTGGGCCTGTCTGAGGAAGCAAAAAACATTATCAAATATCGAATATCATAATAATCTTAGCAGTGTCATGCTAGCTTCCAAAAAGGCATCCAATACTTAAAAAAAAAAATAGAATGTAGTACGCATAAATCCTGTTCTGCGGTATGGCCGTTTGGATATTTCACCAGTCAGGGCTTTCTGAAGAACCGTGGTTACATATGGTGGTTGCATGCGTGTCACTAAAAAAGGATCAGCAAACTGGTTTCTTGCACACAAAGCAAGAGTTTGCGCCAAAGGCAAATATCAGCTGGGAACTTAGAGCCACTGAAAGTGGGTTTTTCCTTGATGATGCCGCTGGAGAAAAAGTGAGACAACCTCTAGTAAGTAAATACGTTGTAACGTAATGCTGAAGAAGAGAATTATTTAAAGACTAGAGATCCCATTTCTCTTTATTATATATCAAACTCCACTGCCCTTAGTGGCTTTGCTGTGTAATGATGCTGCCTCTGAAAAAGAAGAATGACCTTCCTCAAATCATAAAGCGGAACTAGGCTCCATTCTCACACGGTATGGCGTCGCACCTCTTGAGTCTGACAGTATTGGATCACCAACAATATTTCTTGAATCCTTCATGTGCGAGGCATTGGGCTCGGTATTCAGGATAAAAGGATGATAAAGTTGTGGTCTCTGCCCTCAAACTGCTTCTGGTCTAATAGGAGAAACAGATTTACACATACAGAGTGCCTTATACAGAATGATAGTAATGAGATAGGGTCCAATGAGTGCATGGTGGGTTCTGGGAGGGATGAGAAGAGGAAGAAGATTCTCAGGATCGAGTTATGCTTAAGCTGCGTCTTGATGATAAGTGCTGTTTAACCTCGTTAAAACCAAACCAGCAGCTTCAGGGCTCAGAATGACACATTCCTACAGCCGCTGAACTGATTCCTCCAATTTTCCCTTGTCATCACGAACTCTGTATTGTATTATGTGTACCAACCACTCTCTCTAAATGCTCATGGTGAAAACACCAAAACCATGGCCAAGGAGGGGGAACAGGAAGATGGGGAAACTGTGTCGGTGATAGATATATATTTATTCAGGAAAGGCATGATGAGTGGACAAAATTATGAGTCCTGTCTGTCAAACTGCACTATGCATAGTCAAGTTACTGATCTCAGAATTTATAACATGTGCTGTTTTTATATGTGAACTTGTTCATAGAAAGAAAAATGTTAAGAGTCCAGCCCAGTATAAATTTTTAACTGCTATATAGTTTGGAATATATTTCCGTCACATAAATAAAATTTATGAAGGAGAAAATCTAGTTGAGATATGTTTAATGCATTAAAGTTCAAACATTCCTTGTCCTGTAGGAGAGGGCCGCGGGAAATTCTACAGTTTGTACAAGAAGGGAAAGACTATATCCCTTGCTGCATGTAATTGTATTAGTTTCTCCTTTTCCTCCACTTTCTGTGGCAAGAAGGTCCAGATATGCTAGCAGATGCGATGAGGGGAGAAATAGGTATTGCCTCAACAACTCAACTGGGGCTTCCCTGGTGGCGCAGTGGTTGGGAGTCCGCCTGCCGATGCAGGGGACACGGGTTCATGCCCTGGTCCGCGAAGATCCCACATGCCGCGGAGCGGCTGGGCCCGTGAGCCATGGACGCTGGGCCTGCGCGTCCGGAGCCTGTGCTCCACAACGGGAGAGGCCACGACAGTGAGAGGCCCGCGTACAGCGCAAAAAAACAAAACAACAACAACAAAAAAAACCTCAACTGTATGTAGGCTGAATTTCCTGAGTGTCCATTTCTCCGCAGTGAACATATATTTTAGGGGAGAAGGCACCTACATCTAATGGTGATCACGGTAGAAAATTGTGGAAAGCAGTAAAGGAAGACTTTGCCTCCTTTGCAATGAACTGATAACAATCTATTGAGTAGCCTTTATATTCTCAGTACTTCTTCTGAAAGAGGAAAGAGAAAAACTAGTCAAATGATGGTCTTAATCCCTTCAATGGGTTCCCAACCCTTTCAGTAAAACTCGAAGGCTAGAAAGTCCTGCCCAGCTCTAGCTCCGACCTCCGCGTCTCAGTGGGGCCCCATCTCCTCCCACTCCTCCCCAACTCACTCCTCAAGTCATCCATCCGGGACACTTGAACCTGAGGACAGCCCTCTGCTACGCGCCTCTGGTACCTGCTGGTCTCTCTGTCTCCGGGCTCTCTCACCAGACATCCTCCTGGCTCACAAGTTCTTTTCTCAGATGGCCTCTTTGCTGTGAGACGTCCCGTCACCACATGTAAAATTTCCAAGCAGTGCCCCTACCCCCATCCCTCTGTCTGTTCTCTCTCCAGCCCCTGCTTACAATTTCTTCATTGCCCTTTCCACTCTGTCATACCAAGTATTTTACACGTGCTTATTGTCTCTTCCTGGAATGTAAGACAAGGATCTTTATCTTCCACTGCTGCACATCCAGAGCCTGGAACCGCACCTGGCACATAGTAGGAGCTCCAGAAACCACTTATTCAGTGGATAGATTTAGTTGTTAACTCTTGAGAAGCACGATGCCAGGCCTGAGATGAAGGCTCCCTGTTACGTGGGTAAAAGTGGGACAACCTCGAATGGGCTATCATGGGTCTCCCTCCCCACTCGTGCCAGCAGAGAAGGTCCCCTAGTCGATCAACCTTCCTGGTCAAACAGACCAGGGGCAGCTCTTGCTGGTCCCTGGGTAGTGGACTCAGTTCCTTCCTAGCCTGTGGATTTAGTTAAACACACCGATCACGCCCTGCTGCGGGAAGCAGGGGCCACCTCATCCTCTTGATACTACAAAGCCTGCTTCCCACAGCCCTGGATGTTTACTCCGTTCCTGAGTGCAGCCATCTGTGGCCCTGGATGGCGTGGTATGCCCCTCCCCTGGCCGTGAGCATATGTGACTGAGAAATTGCCATTGAGCCATCTGCCCAGTGTCGGGGTTGTGCGTTTGGCCGTCCCCCAGGGTTACGAGGGCAGGAATTCCTCCCTCATCAACGGAGTGAATAGGAGTCAATTAAAACAAGGAGCTGCAGCAAGGTAAGACATATACAAGAATCAGTAATATAACTGAGTGTCTAAGAAAGTGGTCAATTAGGTGACATTAGGTAAAAGTCCTGTGGGAGTTTGGAAATATTTGTAGACATCAATAATTTTAAATTAGTAAGCAAAGTCTTGCAGGAAAGACTTTGGAATAAAAAAGAGTAGTCGGTGTCCTGTTTAGTGCACACTCTTCTGGGTTATCTCTGCCTTTCATTGTCTTTGAGTTATTATACAGCTCTGTACTTGCAGAAACTGATAATAATGCAAAAGACTCTTGTCCACAGAAATAAAAATAATCGTGTCTGGTAAAATGCAATTGACTGTTGCCCTGTGGATAGACCCACTTTGCATCTATGTGCAATTTCGCTTCAAAATGCCCTTAAATATCTACGTCTATATCTACATCTATATCTGTATCTCTGTCTCTCCATACACCCAAATGAGTTTCTAAGAATTCTCCTTTGAACTAGCTGTAACATTTTACTGTTTTCCTCATTAACTGATGACTTAAATAAAGTCTGTGACATGCGTTCATTTGACATTTGTATGAGAGGCATGATTTTATCCTTTTTTTAAAAAAAGTGTCCTTCAGCGATGTCTTTCCTACTGAAACATGAGCAATGGCTTGCACTATCCTATGCTTATTCTTGTCAGAGCCACTTTACATTTTGAACAATGTGGTGAATGATGATGAAATCAGGTGCGTGAGGAGATGACTATGTCTACCTGAAAGCAAACATCTGGAGGAAACATGAAAATCTCCAGCAGCCAAGATTCAGAGACTTGGCTCTGAGTATACAAAACATCTGGATTTCTCTGAACTGGTTAATTTCCATCCGCCTCTTCTATTTCAGCTTCATCCAGACACAGCCTTTGTGCTGACCCCTTACCTCTTCCTAGCACTGCACAAACACTGTCATCTATTGTATAGAGAGGATTTTTCCCTACCTGTCTCCATGCCTCCATATAGTATACCTGATAATAGACTCTATTTTTACTTAATTATTACTTAAACTATTGCTTGTAGCCACCGTAAGGACAAAGGAAAATAAAGACTTGTTTATATTTAGTGTCCCTGAGAAGTCACTTTATTCTAGTCTTTAGCTAGGCAGTTATAGGAAGATCATTTCATTTATTTTCATAGAATTTTGTGGGATCTCTTTCCTCGAGAGCTGTTTCTGCTAAATATTCCACAAAACAATACACAGACGAACTAAAAACAAATGTATCTGTTCATTTGTATCCAGCATCACACTCATGCAGAGAGAAAAATAAGGGGGGGAAAACATTGAAGAGTCGTGACAGGCTTTAAGAAGTACCTAGATACATCACACAAACTCAAGGTCACGACGAGGGAGGAAGGGGATGGAGCCAAAATTATACCTGAACCTGAAAGTACAACATAGCCTTCACGTCAGGACCTGGAATTGTGATTCGAAGGAGTCAAAGCCAAACTGTGAAATCAACTACTTTCCTTTCTATTTTTTATTACAGATTTACCACTTGGCAAGTCTTCCAACAACTGTCACCAAATCCCAAAGAGCGCAGGGCAGTGGGTGGTCCCAGTTTATATTCAGTTTTGTCAATTTGACCTTCACAGGTCTGTAATTACTGTAATCACAGCCTGCTGAACCTGCTAACAATCAAAGCATCCCGATTGGACCAGTTCAACGATAGCCTTTGTAGTCGGGGTAAAACCATGCCAGAAAGGCTGGCTGTGTCGCTTGCAGCCTTTTCAGAAGACACTGAATGATAGGGAACAGGTATCAAGCAGTTCGCTGCCTAAAAACCTGGCTGTGCAGAGAGTGGCCCAACTCTGTCTCTGAGAGAACCAGCCACCCCTCCCTGTGGCCGTAATTCTTCCCACGTGGACAGAGTATCATCTACTTTCCAGACCTTCACTTTGAACACCCTGCAGCGTCTATGACATTCCCAAAGGCCGAAAAGAATTAGTAAACTCCGTCAATGTGAGATAGCTCCAAACGCCTTGCTGGTATTAGGGACTTTTTTCCCCCTGAATAATAGGGAAAACTGTACTGAATTACGGGCACATAAACCTCACATTCGTGCTGCCTTTTTGGTTGTTTCCTTCTACTAATTGCTACAGATTTACCGTGAATTATCTATGACATCTTTCTCCACACTCTGGACCAAAATGGGAATTAATAAGATTCTGACTAAGATTTGGAATACTCTTTGGTCATGAAACAGAGTTTGTGGTGCATGTTTTTGTGGTTGTTTTGGATTTCCTAATTGGTTCGATTATACTTATAATAAGTACCATTGTAGAATGTCAAGGCTGAAAGGAAATTAGAAAATATCTAGCCTATATCTTTCCCTTTTTCTTTTTTGCCCTTTTAACAAGTTAAACAGTGTGTAACATCAGATAAAAGCAGAGCTTCTCCAAGCCCAGACACCCAGAAGCCCACCTGCTAAGTGTCTCTTTTATCAACTGCCCCCAGCAGAGAAAAACTCCAAGGCTCCATGGAACGCAGTTTGAACACTTGTGGGTTAACCCAGGGTTCCAAAGCCTAGAGAGATAAAGGGGTTTAGGCAAGGTCACTCCTCACTCCTGGAGTCACCTTGCTCCAACCAGCTGAGTCAACCGCAGATAAACATGAAGCGTATTTCGGCAAGCGATTCCTTACAACGGTGTTAATTTTTCCCCACTCTCTTCACCTGGATATTCTGCTCCAAAAGGCAAGCAAGCACTTGCCTAGTGACTCTGCGTCCAGGGCAGCCGGACTAGTGAAATCAGTGGCGTGAGCCACTGCCACCCCTCGAGCAAGCCTTGGTCAGGAAATGAAGAGGACGCTCCTAGGATTGATGGCCCTAAAAGTGAGACCCTGTTCTCATGGAGGGTACCCGGGGCACACACACTGTGGGACGCATGTCCAGGTGGAGAAATAAGCTCCCCAAAGCCCCACCACTCTCACCACCAGAGTGTGTGGTGTGTGCTGGGCCCATCGCAAACTTGCACCGTCCACTGTCTCTGTCGGAGGGTGTGGAAAATTACCGCGCTTGCTTGGGCAGCTCAGGTTGTGTTTGGTAAACAATCTCACAAGCACCGTGGAGTGAATTCTCTGGAGAACCTTACACTGTTATTAGGATTCATCCCTAATTTACTATCAAGGAAGATAACAGTTGGGGCCCACTGGAACATGAAGGTTCTAGGCCCGATCACTTCTGAGTCCAGGGGAGCCATTAAATCAGGAACAGCTCAGCATAAACTGAATGAAAAAATGTCAGAATGGAGAGGCTCCGTAGAGAACTGCAGCGAAACTCATATTTATTGACCAGCTGTTATGCAACACTCACTTTGCTGGGTCCTCCTGAGGCAGGAGACAGATGGGCCCCCGGGGCAAACGATCTGAATTCATTCGGGGGACCGATACTCCGAGAAGGGAATAACAGGACAATGGAGAGCGGAGGCTGGGCCCTGCCCAGATGGAAGATAAGAGACCACATATTCCTCATTCTCGAAGTCAGGAGACCTCCCCGACTGCACATGCGCAGAAAGGCTCCTTGGAGGTCAAAAGGGAGTGATGCTAAGCTACCCATAGGCCTCTTCGGTAGAATCCATCTTGGCTAAGAGACGCGCGCACACACATGGGAGGATCCTGAGATAAACCAAATACGGACCCAGAACCAGACAGAGCGAGATGATTGGCCAAAGGAAACCCGGAAGAAATGCCCCATAAAAGTGATTCAAACTGCCACGAAGTCGCGACTCTCTCTCTGATCCTGCCTGTGTGTCTATCCACACGTACTGTACTTCTTTTTCTCCTAATAAATACTTGCCTTGTTTCACTACTTTCCGTCTCTGTGGAATTCTTTTTTGGCAAAGCCGTAGGGCCAGGGCCTTGTCGCCGTCCACGGGTCTAGTGGCTAGGATTCGGCGCTCTCACTGCTGCGACCCGACCTCAATCACTGGCCGGGAACTGAAACCCTGCTTCAAGCTGCTGCAGACCGAGGCCACCCGAGATCACTCTCTTTATGCACTTTGAGAGTAAAATAACCCAACATGAGAGTCACCCTCAGCCCCAGAGCACATGAGGGTCACAGAGGAAAGGGCACCCAGCTCACGGGTCCTGGGTCTGTCTGGCGACACTCAGTGCAAAGTCACTTCACAGAACGATGGTGGCAGGAAGCTGAGTAACGTTAGGAATTTTGAGATTCACGACTCAGAGGCTAGAAAGAGAAATCAAGAGTTCCTAGGACAGCATTGTTTATGTTCCTCAAGAATGCTGCAATTTAATTAAAGGCAAAAGAGCATGATACCCTCAGGTCCCAGCTCGCTGGTACATTGTTAAATAAGTTACCTCCATTTAACTAACCTCTGAGGACTGAGCAGAAAGTGTAAGCCAAATGAAGCACTTTTTTTAGGATGAGTGATAAAGATAAATTCGTCGTTGGAATGAGTGAAAACCTCAGTGCTTCTAAAACGTCGTTCAAGGAGTTGCCAAAAAATTAAATTATGTTACTTATTCTGAGCAAATAATAGACTTTAATTATCAAACCAACCTTTCTGTAACTATTAATATCCAAGGTATCCAAAGGGAGCAAATAGTTATGACTATTGTAGGTAACGTAATGTTCTACTTCTAACGTTCTAAAGTCCGTATATTAATCACTAAAAAGGGCCACTGTTTATCTACACTGTCTCAGAGTAGGGAGGAAGTGGCCTTCAGGAATGAGGAAGTGGCCTTCAGGAATGATATGACTATTGTAGGTAACGTAATGTTCTACTTCTAACGTTCTAAAGTCCGTATATTAATCACTAAAAAGGGCCACTGTTTATCTACACTGTCTCAGAGTAGGGAGGAAGTGGCCTTCAGGGATGAGGAAGTGGCCTTCAGGAATGAGGAAAACTGATGTACAAAGTGAGGAAAGGAAATTTAAATACAAAGCAATTTCACTAATAAAATGCTCAAGCCGTCTAGGGTAATTTGGGTACTTGGTGAATCACTGCTTAGCAATTCATGAACACTGTGGGTGCCTGGAATTCAATTCCATTGTCCTCGAGCTGAATTGCTTTGAAAAAAGGTCACATGAGAAGGAGAGGAAGTTTTGACTTTCACATGCCAGTTATTGCTAAGGAAACAACTTCCTCGGTATTCACAGATTCAGCATGTCTGCAGTTTTGGCTTCCATACAAATTATATTTTGGTGCAGCATTAAGAAACAAACAAGGGTGGAGAGTATTTTAAAAACTCAACTCAACTATGACATGTTCACAGAACAAAAAGAGGAGACTTTTCAGACGCTCTTTGTTTTCTGAAGCGCTCTATGTATGCCTGGGTAGAGCCTCCAGGAGCGAAAAGGATGTCTGAGATTTGAGGAGAGGGCCTGTGATGGCCGGTAAACAAATGAGAAGCGAGTACAGCTTTGCTGTGTTTTCTGATTGGCAGTGGCTCTGAACTATCTCCTACTTGTAGTTGTGGACAAAGAAACAGAAGATGAATTACCATGTTCTAGGACTGAGTGTTCCTTTCCAATTCAAATTGCAATAAGAAATAAAAATGGTTAGTCTTCCAGTGTTAGATTATATAACTTGTCTCCTCTGTTTTTCTGGTTTCATTTTGCTTTGTTTTGCTTTCATTTTTGTCTTTTAAGGAGAAAAAAGAGTAAAATGAAGGGATATTTTAGAATGGGGCTGTCATGGGCCTTATTGCAAATGCAGCTGAACTCAGAAGTGGCTATTTTTGCTCTAGTGGGCCTTAACTATTTGGTGGTTGCTTTGCTTTTATTTATATTTCTATTTTTAACCCAAATAGAAAGATCTGGTGTAAACCACCTCTTTGTTCATCGTAGACGTCCACCTATTTTTAATTCTCTCTGCTGCTGAGAAAAATGATTAGGACCCAGAAGATCACAAATCTTAGATGTCTGGGGTCCACCTGTTTGAATACCCTGAGTCTCTCTTCTAGTACCAGGATTTATGGTTTATCTTCTGCCTTTTAGTTCTCAACCTTACTCATGAATCATAGGTCCAGAACTCAACTGCACTGTTATTAAAAGTAATCTGCAAACAGCTACTCTGTAGTGAACTTATAGGAGAAGGGAGCTCCTTTGGTATTACATGGCAGCAACTATGAAAGAGGTCACTCTTAGTCATAATAAAGTATAGTATGAGCTGAGCATTGAGAATTTTAACACCAACAAATAATAGAGTTAATATCAAGTGGGTACCTTAAAAATTTTAAATGTGTTGCTTTTGAGATCACAAATTTAACTCTTTTTAGCACCTAAGAAAGCTAAATATTTTTCGATTGACAGAAAAAAATACAGGAAGATGCTTATTTAGTTACTTATTGATAATCATCTATGCACACTCTCTAGAAATTGCTTTAAAGCTCTCTAATTCTGGGTTGACACTCTAAAAAAATTGCAAACATTCTTTGGTTTCAGAAAGGACTGGGATGGTGATGATAATGATAACAATAACAATAATACTAGAAATAGCTAACGTACATTGAGAATCTAATAAGTACCAGTCAGGGGGGTAAGTATTCTACTTAAATTATTTCATTTAAATCCTCACAACAGCCCTGTGAGCTTGGTGCTATTATTACCCCTGATCTTCACATGAAAAACTAAGACTCAGAGAGGTTAAGGAAATGCTCAAATTCACTCATTTAGCAAGCAGCAGGGCTAAGATGTGAAAACTGGTAGTGTCTCCCCAGTCTGAGCTCTTACTACTAGAGTAGGTGTTTGTAGAGAGAAAGCTTTGACATGGACTGATTTGAGATGCCAAAAGATTAAAGTCAGGAAAAGACCCCACTGCTTCTGGTCCAGCAAGTGTCTGTGGAGAGCTCACGTCTGGCTCTTTTGAACTTAAAGTCCAGACACCACAGTCCTCTGGATAGGAAGAGGGTCCTCGCCAGCATCAATCATCCAGGAAAGAGGAGGCCTTGTGCAAGAAAAGGAGGGAAGCTTTGAGCGGCAGACTCAGGAGAGTAGCATCTTGGTGTTAGGCTCTGCGTAGTGGGCCCCACCCCCCATCCCTGCCTCCAGGGGACAGACTGGGAATTTGCAAAGGATCCCTGTCCTGTTGTGGGCAACAAGCTGCAAAGATAAGTTATGTCTTGTTCAACTGGAAAAGCAAGTTTCATGCTCTGCCCTCCATCCATTTCCCTTAGTGAAGTCACCCTTGGAACGTTCGCTCTGTCCAAGAGATGTTCCAAAGCTACTAAGGAAAGGGTCCTGCAGCTGTTGTGTTGAAATAACTTTCCAGGTCCGGGGGTGCCACGTCAGCAAACTGAAACTTAGGTCGTTTTCCTGTAAATGCTCTGCTGGACCAGAAACGCAGGGCATCCAGGCAGCCGATCCCAAATCCAGGCCTTGTCACCTCAAGCAAAGTGGAGTCTGTGGCCCCGGCCAGTCATTTTCTCTTCCTTGTTCTTTATCTTACAAAAGCTTCCTGGCTTCAGCCTTGTGCAGTACTTCTCCAAAAGGTGGCTATAGCTTCACCAAGTGTTCAAGTTTGTTTGTATCACCCAAATTGTCTTCTTTAATCATTTTTTACTAGTTTGGATCTAACCTTAAAGGGAGATAGGAATTTCCCCAAGCTTCTCACTCTTCGGGCCAAAGGGTAAGATTTCACCAAGGGTACAGGGTGAACCTATCGGGAAGACTAAAGCTTTTTTTTTTTTTTGCGGGCCTCTCACTGCTGTGGCCTCTCCCGTTGCGGAACACAGGCTCCGGACGCGCAGGCTCAGCGGCCATGGCCCACGGGCCCAGCCGCTCCGCGGCACGTGGGATCCTCCCGGACCGGGGCACGAACCCGCGTCCCCTGCATCGGCAGGCGGACCCTCAACCACTGCGCCACCAGGGAAGCCAAGACTAAAGCTTTGAGGTCAAATCACCTCACACCATAAAGAGATCCTTCTTTCATGCTAAAGTGAGAAAATCTGTCTTTCTGTCTCCCTTCCTCCATCTCTCCCTCTTTCTTCCTTCCTTCCTTTCTCCCTTCCTTTTTCTTCTTTCCTCCCTCCTTCCCTCCATCCCTCCCTCCCTCCCTCTCTCTCTTTCTTTCTTCCCTTCTCTTTCCCTTCTTTCTTTTGCTCCTTCCCGTCTTTCCTTTTTTTAAGAAGGAGGCACTGTCTCTCAGCATCTCACAAATATTTCCCCCAATAGTTTTGCCACCCCCGGGGCCCTCACCATCCTGGGTTAAGGCAGTAACTGCCACAATTAAATACAGATGTTTAACAAAGCACCTCAGCTGACATCCAGCCCAGCTTGGTGATATGACACCAACCTCCATCCAGTTGCTGAAGCCAAATCTTAGAGTTACTCTTGATTCTCTCATTTCTTCATTCAATTTAGCATTCAGAGGTGCCAAAATCCACATGAAAACATCTCGCATCCGTCCTCTTCTCTGCATCACCGTGACCTCTTGTAACAGGGAAGAGCCAAATCTGACTACATGTTGGATCTGTTTCTCTTACTTTAACCTTTGCTTCCCATTGCTTTTGTTCACTAAAAAGGATACCGTCTATATACAATGGCCTGCCTCAGGGAACCCTGCCCCTCTGCCTGAATGTTAAACCAAAGTGTCTTTGTTCAGGGAAGCAGCCTGACCTTGTCCACCTGTGGAGGGCTGCCAGAAAGAAGAAATTAACACATCCCCTCCCCGAGGCTGGCGTTCCAGGGGATATTTGCAAAACTCATGGCCTTTTAACTTTACTTCCTCATCTCCTCCCCCTTTCTGTTCTATAAAATAAACTGGCATCCAGACGCCCGATAAGTTGGTTTTTCAGAGACACTCGTCTGCCGTCTTCTCGGTCTGCCAGCTTGCCGAGTAAAGTCGTATTCCTTGCACCAACACCTCGTCTCCGATTCATTGGCCTGTCGTGCGGCGAGCGGAGGTAACACTCTCACCTGTCCAGCCGCTCCCATACCCTCTCCTCTTAACTCCTTCCCAGCGCATCAATTAAGGCGAGCTTTTTGCAATTTAATAAGAGGACGTAACTTCTGCTTAAAATCCTCTGGTGCCTTCCCATTGCGTTTACAATAAACCCCAGACTCCAGCCATGACTTATAAAGCCACATGTGATCTGGACTTGCCCATCCCTTGAAAGTCTCCTCCCATTACTGTACCTTCAGTTGCCCTGTCCAGCCCTGGCTGTGGCCTTTTGATGGTTCCTGGGATACACCCAGTTCCTGCTCCAGAGCCTCTGCAGACGTTGCTCTCCTTCCTGGAATTTTCTATTTCTTTGTCTTCAAGCGGCTGTCATTCTGATTTTACTTTCAGCATCACCTCTTCAGAGAAGATTTCTCCAACCTCCTGGCTAAAGCGACTGAGTTTTGGTGGGAGGTCGCCTTCTGCTAGAAGGTGGGCTTCAGGAAGGCAGGCCCTTCTCTGTCCCATCCAGTCTACTGTGTTACACCTGAGGCCAAGAACTGTGCTGATGGTCTTAGGAGGATCTCCCTGGATCTGGCGAAAGGAGAAGCAAGCACTTGTTATTAGCTACTATTATTCAGTTCAGCTCCGATTACAGCCACCCCCTAAGCTGAAGTTCGGAGGAGGCATAGGGCAGGGGGCTGGAGGATGGAGAGAATGGAGTCCACTTGCTTCTGGTTCCCAATTAATGCGGGGACATATGTTGATGTTAAAGATTCTGATGTGTTTGTTTCCACCTTAGCACTCACTATGACACCGTCTGAACTGTAGCTGTTAAGTCACTGCCTACACCGACCAGCCAGGATTGCCCGAGTTAGGGTGGGCTTAAAACACACGACCCCACATGTCTCAGTGACTTGACGTGATTGAAACTGATTTCTTGCTCGTGACACACGTTCATCATTTCTGCTTGTTGTAGGGCCTCGGGGGCCGAATCAGATGGAGGACTCGCCGTTTGGAACTTGCCAGTGGCTGGACCAGAGGGAAAGGAAGGGCAGGAGTGGGTTGAGTTTTCTCCACTGGAAGGGACACGTGTCACCCCGCTCTCATGTGATTGCTGAGAGCGAGTCCCGTCACCGGTTAGAGAAATTCAAAGAGATGTGGAGCAGTACCGAGGTCGACCCCGGCCGTCAGGAAGGAGAGAAGAGGAGACACGAGGTAGTCCCTGACCCATAGAAACTACTAGAACCTGAGGGCAGAAGCGATGCCCTGGGTGGTGGGCAGCAGGGCTTGCTTGATGAGCCCAAATGCTCCAAGGAGGAAGCGACGAGCAGCTTTCTACTTCCGGCCAATAGAAGAATGGGGGCCCAAGGTCCCTTTATGTCGCACACACTCGCTTCTTCATTCAAGGCTGTTCTTTCTTGCTGTCCATACGTCTCTCTTACAGATTTAGTCAGTTTCTGTGTTGGTTATTCTCTGTTTACCCCAACAAATATATGCTCCCTTCCCTGCCTCGTTTTATGCCCGGGAGTTGCCCTCTAGGGATGCATCAGCCAAACCCTCTGACCCTCTGATCCTTTGTCGATTTGCTGAGTGAGAAGCACAGTGTCTTAGTCTGTTCAGGCTGCTGTGACAAAACAGCACAGAACGGGTAGCTTCCAAACACAGAAATATATGGCTCACAGGTCTGGAGGTGGGAAGTCTGAGATCAGGGAGCCAGGGGGCCGGGTGATACCTCTCAGGTCCCCGGCTTCTCCTTGTGTCCTTACACGGCAGAAGAGGCCAGGGCACTCTGTGCAGCCTCTTTTATAAGGCACTAATCTCAAAACTTAAGCACTTCCCAAAGACACCATCGCCTTTGGGGGTTAGGATTTCAATATACGAATTTTGGGGAGAGGGCATAAACCTTGAGACCGTAGCACACAGGTAGGAAGTTGGAGGGCAGGATTTGACAGACAGAGGTTGGGGTAATTGCCCCACCCTGAAGCTCCCTTCCCTAACCTTGCTGGCATCCTTGCAGGGGCTCCTAGCTCTGTGGTCCCAGGTTCTGTCTTGAACGCTTTCCTCGCGACTTCAGACCCCACCAGGATCCTGCCAGCTGCACCCTCCCTCGGTCCTTTGGGGCCTGGTTGGTGGAAGTTTCCTGTTGCTGCTGGCCCCTGAGAACCTGGTCATCCTTAACGCATACCTTCACTCTGACACACCACTGTCAACCATGTCCTTACTCCGTTCCCTCCCGTTAAAGACTTTGTGTCTGCTTCTTGCCATACTGACTAATACAGCGTCTTACTTATTGGATTCCAAACAGCTGTACGTATCCTCACCCACCGTTCTTTTCTTGACGTATTTCTTAGATGTGCCTTATTTCTCTGCTTTCTTATCCCCACGGCTCTCTCTTTCTCTTCACTGTATTGACTGAAAAACAAAAAAATGCATGTGAGAGCTGTGAGTTAAGTTTTATACGGGGCCAAATGAGGGCTATAACCCGGGAGACATTTCAGCTAGCTCTGCGAAACTGCTCCAAAGAGGTAGGGGGGAAGGTCAGTATATATGTGACTTTGGGGACGGGGGAGTACGTACAACCCAGCACATATTTTTTGCAGAGGTTTCTGCCAGTCTCGTGAAGGTTACTGCTAGTCATGAGACGCAGACGTCACCATGACGTTTCCCAGAGCACAGAGGGCCTCATTCCTGATCCCCACCTCGAACTCCTTTCAGGGGGTGCTGAAGGTCAGCGGCTGCAGTGGCTCATGATTTCATCCTTGTAGAGGTAGATGGCAAGTGCCAATTTGAGTCACATGGGTGCTTTTTTAAAGTTTATTTTTAATTTTTTATTGATATAGTTAATTTACAATGTTGTGTTAATTTCTGCTGTTCAGTAAAGCGATTCAGTTAAACATATATATATATATATATATATACATTCTTTTTCATATTTTTTTCCATTATGCTTTATCACAGATATTGAATATAGTTCTTATAGTGCTATACGGTAGGACCTTGCTGTTTATCCATTCTGTATGTACTAGTTTGCATCTTAGAACTTGGGTCTCTGCGATAATAGCTGGTGCAATCGAAAACATTTACCGCCTTTTTGTGGAAACACCTTATTTCATTCAGCAGAGTGCCGGCCACTTGCTTTGTATTAATTTGCTGAGGCTGCACTGACAACGCCTCTCAGACTGGGCGGCTTGAAGAGCAGAGCTTTATTTCTCCTCAGTCTGAAGGCTGGCAGTCCCAGATCAAGGTGCTGGCAGGTGTGCTTCTCTTGCGGCCTCTCTCCTTGGCTCACAGAGGCCTCCTTCTCTTCCTACCCGGCCTCTTCCCCCGGCGCCCTCGGCCTCTGTGTCTCCCTCTTATAAGGACACCAGTTTTACTGGATTACGGCCCCAACCTCATGGCCTCATTTTAGCCTAATCACCATTTGAAAGCTCCATCTCAAACTAGGGCTGTGTTCTGAGGTTCTGGGGGCTGGGACTTTAACCTATACATTTGGGGGGAACGCAATCCAGCGCACTTGATACACTCCTATCACAAAGCAGGATCCCAATCGGCTTTTGTGTATCAAAGCCTTTAGTTTCACCTTTCATCTGCTGGAGAGAGGAAGTTGCCTCTTCTAGCCCTTAGGCTTCCCAGATTTCTGGACCCTGCCTGTTTCTGGGTGTTTGCAAACTGCTTGATTGTTTTTGAGGATATATCTCTCTCTACGGTGCCTTGTGAAACACAGCCAGTTGGTAATCAAAACCTGCCACTAACACTGCTTTCTAATCTTTTTCTCTAGAGCTACGTTTTCTCCTGCTGTGTTATCACAGGCAACAGTTTTACCAAATGTTTTGGTAAAACACCCCTATTACGTGGATGACCATTGTTCTGGTCTCCAGCGGTAGTAGGTTCACTGTCACCCGTCCAGCCCTTGGCCACCGCCGTATATTTTAGGCTTATTGGCTATGGTAGCACTCCACGTCAGGATATCAATGTCGGTACTATTCAGGACAGACCAGTTTTGCCACAAAACATTCTTATTCATTTCTTGCTTATGCTGTACATCCACCTGGTTGACAATGGGCCCCTGGTGGTCGCTCAGGGACCCAGACTGAGGGAGTGGCCACCCTCTTGCCACGTCAGGGGGATAACAGAGCCATTGCCCCTTAAAGCCTGTCCTCATATATGATACCTGTCACTTTTTTATACTTCATTGACCAAAGTGAGTCACATGGGGGCTTTTTTAAAATTTATTTTTAATTTTTTATTGATATAGTTAATTTACAATGTTGTGTTAATTTCTGCCTTTCAGTAAAGCGAGTCAGTTAAACATATATATATATATACATTCTTTTTCATATTTTTCTCCATTATGCTTTATCACAGGATATTGAATATAGTTCCTATAGTGCTATACGGTAGGACCTTGTTGTCTATCCATCCTATATGTACTAGTTTGCATCCGCTAACCCCAAACTCCCACTCCATCCCGCCATGGGTGTTTTTTTAACTTCAAGGGGACAGGAAACTACTGTCCTATCTCGTGCTTGGAAAGAGAACCAGAAATTCTTGGTGAACAGCACTCATGATTACTAGTCAGCCTCTATTATCAAGAGCTGGTATTTAGTTCTGGAAATTAAGAAACTCATTGGGAAAAAACAAAAATTGAGATCATCTGTGGCATAAATCGTGGGTCCATGATGTTATTTTTGTTTTCTGAACATCGTGACACTCTTTCTCCCAACAGACACACACACACACACACACACACACACACACACCCCTTTCTTTAATGCCACAGAGTTATGTATTCAGCACTATGAATGACAGCTGGCTGTCGCGTGTCATTTGGTAATTTCCATACCTTCTCTTTCTTACTGCAAAAGAAGCCTTCAGAGGCTGTGTAAAAAGAGTCAGGTATAGCCCTCTTCTCCTCTTTTGTGCTTGTGATACATGTGATATGTATCTCCTTCCCTTACCAATGCATTTTAAAATGAAGTCATATTTACATTTGTCATTTCTATAAAGCAAGAAAGGTATTTGCTGCCATGCACTGCCAAGCAGACTGGCAGATGCCACTAACAAATGGTAAAAAATTCTTCTCTGGTTCATTGTTTCCATAAAAACAAACTCTCTTTCAGTTATCATTTCTGAAATAGAATATAAACCTAATTCTAAATAACAAAAAAAAGATCCAGTGGCCGTCAAACCCCAGCGCAATGTGTCTCTAGAAGTTAGTGAATAAGTGAAGTGAATCATAATTCCTCACATCCGGAAGAGGATTCACGATCCGGGGTACCCATTAAAGTGGTCTCTAGCCTAAAACAGACAGGAATCACTAACAAGGCGTTAACGGTGGAACCAGGTAGGAAGCATCCCGTGGAAAAATGTGCCTACAATTAGATGGCTTTGATTTGGTACAGCCTTTTCTCAGATCCTTCTCTGGGAATAAATTATTTTGTTTGAAATCTTTCCCCCATGATCCCATCCTTTTTTCTGATGCCAGCTGAGTTTTCTAACATACAAATCTGGTGGTGTCATCAGATGAGTAGGCTCCAGAACCGGGTTACCATCAAGGAAGAGTTCCGCCCCACGCCCTCTCCCCTCCACACCCCCTCACCAGCCTGCGGTCATGACCTCTCCAAGCCCATCACCCCAGGGATGCCACCGTCCCAGCGCCCTCCTGGCTGCTGCTTGACAACCAAAGCTACACTTGAGGTTCCCTCGGCTGCCAAGTCCCCTTTGTTTGTTCTCCATCCAGGTCCCCCAATTCCTCACCTCCTGGCCTTTGCCAGACTCACTCTTCTGCATTCGCTGCATGGTTATTTCCTGACTGCCTTTTTTTCTGTTACGAATTTGCTCCGAGCTCTGGTCTGGGCAAGCCCTGACTGCCACTTGCTTCCTGGCTGCTGACTCATTGGTCTGCTCTGTTGTTTGGCTTGGGGGACCCTCAGGATTCCTGACGACATGGCCCCCTGCCTCGCTGGGACTCCTGGCACCAGCATGTCCTTGGTCCTGGAACCACCAGCCACCCCTGGTCCCCTCCCCGTCTTTTCAGGGCTCTTTTCTTTATATACTGTGTCACTGCACAATCCTGGGTAAGTCATGTAATCTTTCTGTTTCCTGGTTTTCCCAGTTTACAGACAGGAGTCTAGGTAAGCTGCAAGCTGCCCACGCAGGGCTTGTGACGGGCAAGTGAAATAAACACGTGGAAACACTTTAAGTGCAAAGTGCAAAACCGATGTAAGGTCTGATTTTTATTGCAGTGCGGTTTTCTCTGACGCATCCTTCCTGGCTGTCATTTTCACCCAGAGCTTTGAGATTTGAAAAGTATTAGTCAATACTAGTTTGATAGACTAGTAGGTAAGAAGGAAAATAATAACTGTCGCTATTGACCATATACCGTATGCCAAGTCCTGGGCCGGGTGCTTTCTATTCATATCTAATCTAATCTTTACATCTACTCTGAAGGGTAGGTATTATGATTGTCATTTTACAGCTGAGGAAACAAAGGCTCAGAGACACAAAGTCACTTGTCCGGGGATGCACAGCTTGTAAGTCATAGAACAAGAGAGGGTGTTCACTTCTGTTTTATTTCAGAGCTGTAATGCTCAGCACATGTCCTCCTGAGATGCACCACCGGGCTTTGCCTTTTCTCTGGTCCCACCCGGCCAATTGGATTCACGCTTTGTTTTCCCTGCCCCGTGGCAGTCATGATGTAGGGCATGCTCCATACTGATGGTCATGCCCTGGTGTAAGCTCTTCCCCTTGAGCCTGGGCTGGACTTAGAGACTTGCTTCTGATGAATAGACTACAACAGAGGTGATGCGATATCACTTCTGAAATCGGTTTACAAAAGACCGTGGCTTCTGTGTTGCTGCGTTTTCCTACTCCCTCTTGTTCAGTTTGATGAAACCATCTACCTTACTGTGAGCTGCTCTATGGGAAGGCCCTGGGGAGGGGTCTGAGAGCAGCCACCAGTAGTTTCCAAGGACCAGAGTCCTGCCAACAACCCCGTGAAGAGCTTGGAGTCAGGTCTCAGCCCAAGTGAACTGCAGATTCACTGACATCGTGAGAACCCCTGGGCTGCAGAACTCAGCTAAGCCATGCCTGGATTCCTGAACCACAAAATGGTGACATAGTAAGTGCTGTTGCAGTTTTTCTTTTAAACCACTACTTTTGGGGGTCATTTGTTCCACGGCAGTGGATGACCAATACACATGCTGTATACTGAGAAGCGTTATTGATGGAGTCCACTGTCCTTATGGCTGGTGAATGAGGAAACTAACTGACATGCTTCACTTTCTCACCCAGCAAACAACACCTAATAAGAGCTGAGATCGGAACTCATGTCACTCAAAGCCCAAGGCATCACATCACCCTGTAGGCCGAGCTGCTGGGGGACACATGCCTTTTTACAGGGGCCTTTGGTCGGGGATGAAGGTGACAGGCTGTTGTTTTGGTGCCATTGTACCAATGAAAGCAGATAAGAAGTTTACGTCTGAAGACAGATTGGCAGGGAAGGGTTTGGGGACCACAGATCATAGAGGGCTTCCCAAATATTTCCAGGTAAGTTAATCCTACTCCACTTGAATATAGAGCCACTTTGACCTCAGGCAGGGGTCAACATTTTTCTGCCAAGAGTCAGAGAGTAGGTATTTTAGGCATTGCAGGGCACATATGGTCTGTTGCATATTCCTTTACTAAAAAAAAAAACCAAACAAACATTAAATATGTAAAAGCATTCTTAGCTCAGAGGTCTTAGAATAACAGGCTATGAGTCACATTTATCCCAGGCTGTAGTTTGTCACCCCCGACTGAAATTAAGGTGGCCCTCAATGACTATGGCTTAATCTGAGTATGGTTCTCCATGGGGTTCCAAGAGGGAATGAAGCCCTAATGTCCTAAAGCACCCATTATGTGTAATGACTCAACTTCTCTCCTGTGGATTTAGAATGGTATTTGTTATGTACACACTTGGGAAAATTGGATAATACTCACTCAAAAGACTTTTGTGTTCTGAGGTTCAGATGACAAGCCCTGGCTAGTGACACACGTAATCACACGCATATTCATTCAACGATCATTAAGTAGGCACTCAGTGCTCAGTGTTGGGTTATGTGGTCTGACAGCAGAGATCAGTAACTCTGGGCTTTCCCTCAAAGACATCATGCTGAGTGGACTACAGGAAATTTTGAAAATAATTTCTGAAGTCATGCTCAGGCAGAAACAATGCGATGGCTCTAATAAGTACTCCTTTTTCGCTAATCTGATATTCTTGCCATAGATTGAGGGCGTTTCTTTTTCTCCCCAGGGCTGTGATCTGTGCTACGCAGACCTATTGACAGTTGTCTGAGAAATAAAAAGACCCCCTGGAAATATCTGTCCACGGGTAGACCTGGGTGAGCATCAATCCTTGCCCACCACTGACTATGTGACTTCGGGCAATTACTTAACCTTTTTGAGATACCTTTTCACCGTAAGATGGAGAAAATAATAATATCCACTTCAGTGAGCTGTGGTGTAAATTTAAATGAAAAAAAAAAACCATGCAAAGCCCTGAGGGGGTGTTGCTAAATACATAGCAAGAGCTCAACAGAAGTGCCTATTACTGCTGTTTTCAGGGTACGACCCATGATTTCAGGGGCATCAGACACATGCTCTTAATTTTTGAAAGTCAGAGCCATGTATATATGTATATGAGATGTGCCCATAGAAAGGAAACATCTGCAGTTTTGTGCAATTGCTTTGGCCTCCTCAGAGAACTGGGTCAAGCTATGGAGGGTCAGACGTACCTAATCAGAGAATCTACAAATCCCGAATATGTGCCATTTGTAGAACGATGGTTTGATTTCTTCTCAATACAATAAACTGGCTTGTGCAGGAGGATGGGGAAGGGGGAGAGGGGAAGCATCACTTCAGCAAATTCCTGATTTTAACTTATTTTTTCCATTCCTTTTGAGAGTTTCTTCAGGCAGAAAAATCTCTCTCACTCTTCTGGACTCTGAAGCAAGAATAACAGAACCGAGCTTTAGTGAGCTCTTGCTTTGCACCAGGCTCTGATGAGTTCATCCTCACTCAGTCCTATGAGAGAGGGAATATTTTATCACTCACAATTTACATAACAGACAAGTTGCACAGATTGCCCACCTAACTTGACCTAGGTCATACGGCTGGGGCATCTGTGGTCTGGTTTAAATCCAGGTAGGTTTACTTCAGAGCCCCACTCTTAATTCCACTGTCCTACTACATGGCTACACGGTAGAAAGAATTTGAGTCACGTATGCAATTAAAATGTTCTGGTAGTCACATTTCAAAAAAAAAATGGAAACAGGTGCAATTAATTTTTAAAATTCATTTTATTGAAGTATAGTTGATTTACAATGCTGCGTTAATTTCTTTTTAAAAATTAATTAATTAATTTATTTATTTATTTTTGGCTGCATTGGATCTTCATTGCTGCGCGCAGGCTTTCTCTAGTTGCGGCGAGTGGGGGCTACTCTTCGTTGCGGTGCATGGGCTTCTCGTTGCGGTGGCTTCTCCTGTTGCGGAGCACGGGCTCTAGGCGTGTGGGCTTCAGTAGTTGTGGCGCGCGGGCTCAGTAGCTGTGGCTCATGGGCTCTAGAGCGCAGGCTCAGTAGTTGTGGCGCACGGGCTTAGTTGCTCTGCAGCATGTGAGATCTTCCCGGACCAGGGCTTGAAATGGTGTCCCCTGCATTGGCAGGCGGATTCTTAACCACTGCGCCACCAGGGAAGTCCCACTGTGTTAATTTCTGCTGTACAGCAAAGTGATACAGTATATATACCTTCTTTTTCATATTCTTTTCCCTTATGGATTATCACAGGATATTGAATATAGTTCCCTGTACTCTATAGTAGGACCTTATTGTTTATCCATTCTGTATGTTTGCGTCTGCTAATCCCAACCTCCCAATCCTTCCCCCCGCCAAAGGTGCAGTTAATGTTAATCATATATTTAAGTTAACCAATCATCTTTAAGATGTTACCGTTCAATATGTAATCACAGAAAATAGTCTTCTTTTCACACTTCAGGAGTTATCACTTCTGCACATCTCCATTAGGACCTTTCACTTGGTTGGGAGCCATGCGTGGCTGGTGGCCTCCATAGTGGAGAGCATAGCCCTGTGCCTGCTCAGCCAGAGTTACTGGACTTTCTATTTACATCTCTATGTTTACATAAGCTTTATTCTTTTGTTTTGGTATCTTCGAAACTATTAAAAAGATCCTGAGTACTAAAACTGAAAGTAAGTTTTAAAAAAAAGGAAGAAAAGAAAGCAGTGGTAATAGGGTCTTTGTTTGGGGACTTCTAACAATGCCTAAGGAAGCTGTGTTCTTTGGTGACTTCTGTCAGATTGCTCAAATATTTTGAGTTCAACTGCTTGCCCATTTAAGAACATAAGGTTCATTTATCATGTTTCCCCCTTGGCCAAGCAGAAATCTAAAAATAAGCTCTTAAGTTGTTAGGTTTGACCGAACTCTTTATATAAATATCCGTTTGCAGTTGTTGTTTTAGCAAAAGAAAAAGCCAGTCTCCTAAGTGTTTTGGTTCTAAAAACTTTAGGAAACTGATTTTGCCCCTGAACACTTCCTTCCTCTAAACCACATACAGACTGAAAAAAAAAAAAGGAAGTGAAAATTAGATTTTATTTTATTTTTCCTGCAAGAGAACAGAAAAGACAGTCCCTTCCCCCATACAACATTCTTTTGCCATTACCCTTCCCACCACCAAATTCCAAATGATGATTAGAGGATGAAAAATTGGCCCCTTAATATAAAGCTTAACTCTGTAAACTCTGTGGAGTCTTGGTTTCAGGTGTCACATCTCATCTGACAAGTTTGGAAGGGCCTGCAGGAAATCACTGCATCACATAAACCCCTTTTTGTGTCTCTGGCAATGTTTCCCCAACGCTGGACACAGAGAAGACAACAGTAGACAGTAAGTGCTTGTTGAATTAAAATTTTAAAATTTATTTGAGGAAAGTCAAGAGAAATTTGTATGGACTATTATAAGAGAAAAGTGGTTTGCTATTTCCAAATATACCAATGGAAACACTTAGAAGATGTATTTTGATTAGAAGGAAATGACCTGGGGGCAAGGAGTGACATGAAGATGTGGGTGAAAATCCTGGAAATTAAAAGGGTGACTGACTTCTAGAGGTTCCTCCTTGACTCTGTCTTTACATGAAATTTTAATATGAATAAAATATAAAAACTAAAAAAAAAGATAAAAAATATGTAGAAGAATATCTGTAAAATTCTGGTCAAGGGGAAGATTTTAAGGTAGTAGGCAGGAAACTTAGAAAACACAGTTATATTTAACCTGTCTCTCTATAGAAATACATATATACACACACATATATGTGCATGTATGTATGTATTTAATACATGTCTTAGGCAAAACAGTGAACTGGGAAAAATATATGCGATTAGAATACTATCAGAAGACATAACAAGTTGCTCTTCCTAATATACGAATGACTGCTAAAAGAAAAAGCAAGTTATAAATGAAAAAAAACCAAAGAAAATAAACTGTAAAGATTTTCTTCCTCACTAGTGAATCAGAAGTGCAAACTGTACAAAAATCAGATGAAAATTTTAACTCATCACATAAGCCAAACAAACAAACAAGTAACATCATCCGACTATAGTGAAGTATGCTGGCTACCCAGCTGCTGGGGGTGTGAATTGATTGAATAAATATAATAGACTTCAAGCGATTTCTGGTGAATAATACTTACTAATAACAGTAATGCTAGCTGTCTGGGCTTAAAACATTTTAGCAAAGTATCTTTCAGAACTGTGTGTAGGGTAGAGTGAAATCATATTCACTATTGATGTTATATGTCATTACAGAGAAAGACAAATAGCACGTGATATCACTTATATGTGGAATCCACACACACACACAAAAATGATACAAGTGAACTTATATAAAAATAGAAATAGACCCACAGATATAGAAAACAAACTTATGGTTACCAAAGGGGAAGGGGGGGAGGGATAAATTAAGAGGTTGGGATTAACACATACACACTACTATATATAAAATAGATA
>NC_041223.1:82113243-82133181 GCF_002837175.3 Physeter macrocephalus
TACACACAACAAAAAATAAAATAGATAAATAACAAGGACCTACTGTATAGCACAGGGAACTCTACTCAATATTTTGTAATAGCCTATAAGGGAAAAGAATCTGCAAAAGAATATATACATATGTGTGTGTGTACATATATATGTGAACATGTATAACTGAATCACTGTGCTGTACATCTGAAACTAACTTGACATTGTAAATCAACTCTACTTCAATAAAATTAAGAAGAAAAGAAGAGCAAAATAAAGTTATATGCCCTTATGTGTTTTAGAAAATGAGAATTGCTATTAACCAGCTGGGTAATTTGCCTTATGCAGCAGCCTTCAGTTTGCCTAGACGAGCACTCTGGCAATGGGCTAGGGCCAGAAGGCACAGGGCTGGCGTTGGGCCGAGGCTGCCCACAGCCTCATCCCTTCCCTGCTGCAGTGGCCGGGGAGTCTGGTGCTGCTGCTGACACGGGCGGGGGAAGCTTCCCGATGGCATCGGACTGGATGTGAATGAAAAGGAAGCCTTTACTGGCTTACACTGCTGAGATTTGCGGGTCAATATCTGCTCCTTGTGGTCTAGCCCAACCCAACTAAAACAACAATACAGATAGTATTCTTTAGGGACTATAGAACATACATAGTCTCTCCATATAACATAGAATGCATATGTACATTCTCTCTATATTATAAAATATATATACATTTAGAACATATATATGTGTTTTATATACATATACATATTTATGTTATATATGCTTTACATATTTTTAACATACGTATAACATATGTAAACATGTCTTACATAGGTATAACATGTTTACATTTATGTTTTATACATACATATACATATTTATGTTATATATGTTTTACATACATATATATGTATATATAAAATATATATATTCAAATGCAGTTAAATATAACTGCGTTTCTTTCTAAGTCTCCTACCTATCTTAAGGTCTCTCCCATGACCAAAATTGTACGAATAGTCTTCTACATGTTCTTTTGTTTTTGTTTTTATATTTAGCTTTTGCATTTTGCTCAAATTAAAATTTCATTTAAAGCATTCAGACACATCTTACACAAACTAGCATCCTCGATTGGATGAACTATTTTGGATCATTTGGAAGCACCTTTGAGATCTTATATCACTTTCAGGTTGGTGTGTAAATAGATCATCACTCACCTGTAATTACACTTGTTAACCGAGAGCGAGGCCACGGTCCTGATTAAGATGCTTCATGTCTACGTCTCGTGGCGGCGGCAGCCGCGGCTTCTGAGGCTGCTGCGATGCTAAGATGAACGCCTCTCCCGCCTTCGAGTCGTTCTTGCTCTTCGAGGGCGAGAAGAAGATCAAGGCACCCGATGCCTGTTTGTTCACCTCCAACAAGGAAGACCACGCGCTAGGAAACATCATCAGATCGCAGCTGCTGAAGGACCCCCAGGTGCTGTTTGCCGGCTACAAAGTCCCCCATGCCTTGCAGCACAAGACCCTCATCCGTGTGCTGACCACACTGGATGCCCTCCTTCACCCACGCCATCACAGACCTCTTCCGTGAGCTCTCCCTGCTGGAGGAGCGCGTCCGGCTGGCCACCAAAGACAAGCAAGAAGGAACTGAGTAGTGGGCTGCACCTGGCCCTTCTCCAGGCACCAGGTGGACAAGAGCACTTCTTCCAGCCGTGGACCTCCTTGTAGAAATTCCAGCGAGCCCCTCACCCCTGACACCGATGTGTCCTAGAGTCTGTTTCACCTTCCTAATAAAGTGTGGCAGGAAAAGACCCAGCTGTGGCGGAGGCAGAGGTGACTTCACAGCAATGGACCGTCAGTTCAGCGGAGGTAGAGGACCTGTTCCGAAGCCACTCGGGGGCCTCATTTCAAAGCGGCCTGGCCCGGAGACCCAGATTTCTGTCTGAGAGCATGGCAGGAACAAAGTCATCTGGACAAAAACTGGGAACCTGTGGCTGCCAGGCAGTGTCTCAAGCAGAGGGAAACTGAAAGCCCATGTGCTTCTAGGAGTCTCTGCTCTAGAAGCCTCAGCTGCGGGACCTGCTTGCCTCAGCGTAGGGACACCTGACGGGGCCCACAAACAGCTCTCCCCAGGCTTCTCTTACATAGTGGAGTTTAATAAAAATAGTCACCGAGAAAAAGCAATCAATCAGTCAACTACTCATACCGGTTCTGAACGTCCTGTCCTGACTAGCACCCCATTCTTTGGAATTCTCACCCCGTCTCATGGTTCCATGTGCTTCTGCTTTCTCCCTCTCTGTCCTGGGGCGTGGTGCTTAGCCTTGCTTTCCCCACTGTCACTTTTGGACCCATGGAGCACCGTTCCCAAACTGTGATCCACGGACGATTCAGCTTCTCCTTTCAGGCTCCAGCCTGGGACCCAGGGGCCTTGTGCCTTTGAACGCCTTACTTGGTCATTCAACCCCAAAACCCCGGCAGTGGGGTAGGGGAGAAGGTCAACACCCTTAGGTGGTGACAGCAATAGAGTGGGAAAGCCATCAACAGAACTCCTCTCTCTCAAAGTCAAGGTTAATAATCCAACATCAAAAACCATTGTGAAATTCTATGAATACTTGGATTATTAAGCAATTTCCACACTTGGATTTTTCATGGGTCCTGAATCTCCAAGTGAACAAAGCTTGGAAAATTCTTGTTAATAAGTTCACTATTAACAAGTAGGTAACTTTTAACATAGCACACCTAGTTTTACAGACCTGGTTATAGTGCCTGGAAGCTGTTAGCTGATACTCTGAGATACTGCAGGAAATCATTACTTCATAGAGGTAGTTTTTTTTCTAGGGAGCTAGGATTAATTATATTTCAATAATTTGTCTTTATGAAGATACCATGGTAGTAATTTTTCCTTAGTGAAAATAAGCTGAAGCTGGACATAAATAAATCCTAAATGTTCATCAATTAAAGAATAGTTATATAAATTATTTTTTATTTGTGTAATGTAATCTCATGCAGCTATTAAAATACAAACTAGAAAGACAAGGTTGGAGCATAGAAGATTAGCATGAAATAATGCTACAAGAAAGAGCAGAACATGGTGTTTCCTTTAAGGTTAAAAATCCTACCCATGGCCCCTGAGTAGGGAATTCAGTGGTATAGCTGTTCTGAATTAAGGTTGATCAATGAATATTCTGCATGTTTGGAGGGACTTTCAAAGGTGGGTGCTGCTGAGGACTTCATTTCCACGAGAACTTGAACAGCTTTCCCAGAGAGGAAATAGTTGAACGCAAGGTCTTCATGGTTGATCCCAGTCTCCAAGCCTCACGCTAAATATGGAGAAGCGGGGGTGGAGGGGTTGCAGTTGCCATTGGGAAGTTTACCAGCCAAACATTAGAGTCATGATACCCAAGCTTTGTGTGGAGACACTGAAGAAAATTTGGGAAGGAGCGGATGGAGGTGGTAGGGCAAGGGCTGGGGTGACGGTGGGCTCTATTTTGAGCACAATATTTCACAACTACCATTTGGTGTTTTCTTCAAACACAGCTTCTTCTATAGCTTTTTTCTCCCATTCCCAAGCACTTGCGCCAAATTTGGAGTAAAACTGAAAACTAAAATGAGTCAGAGAATGAGCTGAACAATGTGTGTGTGTGTGTGTGTGTGTGTGTGTGTGTGTGTGTAGGGGTGTGATATAAAGAAGGTAAAAATTTCCTGTTCTGTGTTGGGAGTTTTAATGATGTCAAGAGGAGGACCATTATTTTCCTATTCAGAGCAGCAATGGTTTGTGTAGAAGTGAGGCCAGAATCACACCCATCACAGGGACTCCGGCTGTGGCCAGCTCAGATGGGATTAGCGGAGAGAGAAGAGTCTGATGGCCGTTTGGAAGCAGGTGGCTCCTGAACTAAATGGGACAAAATTCATCTCTCCGCTGCGTCTTCAGGGTGTATATTCCCTCCGTGAGGTCTGGGGAAACAGGAGTCATATAACCACATAAAATGTGCATAGGGCTTCCCTGGTGGCGCAGTGGTTGCGCGTCCGCCTGCCGATGCAGGGGAACCGGGTTCGCGCCCCGGTCCGGGAGGATCCCACATGCCGCGGAGCGGCTGGGCCCGTGCGCCGTGGCCGCTGAGCCTGCGCGTCCGGAGCCTGTGCTCCGCAACGGGAGAGGCCACAGCAGTGGGAGGCCCGCGTACCACAAAAAAAAAAAAAAGAAAAAAAAATGTGCATAGAAGAAGATGTTGAATAGACTTTTCTCAAAGTCCTGGAACCAGGGACAGCACTTTGAAATTGGAAGCTGTGTACGTCATTTATTAAAACCTTGGGCTTTGGAGCAAGAGAGCCTGGGTTTGCATCCTGGTTGCCTCACCTCCTGACAGATAACCTTCCATGGATTCCATAAACTTTGTGCTTTAATTTCTTCATCTGTGAAATGTGGTTGCTGTGAGGAGTGAATGAGCTAATACCTATAAGAGAATCAGCACAGTTTCTGGCCCATGAAGTTCAGCTCTGAGGATGGTGATCATGGCTACGATGAGGATAAAGATTAAGGCTCAAAGCCGAGTAAAAGGAAGCCAGCTCGTCATCCATGTTTTAAAGAAAATCCTCGACAATGGGATCAAGGTATCGCTGGACCTCATTTACAGGTGGCAGATCTGGCCGTGTCATCTCCAGTGAACACCTCCAAATTCTTTGCCTTCCCTCACAGACACATTCGAGGTTAGGCTGGGTAGTTTGGGGTCCTGTAACAGGATGTGGGGTCGGCATCGCACACGAAATCTATGCGAGTGCTATTGGTCAGAGGGTGGCTTTCCTCTGTGCAGATGTTTAGGAGTCAAAGCTCCTTGTGTGCTGTGCTCTGACCATCTCTCCGGGCATAACAGTCCTCTGCACTGAACTGACAGAATGAGGAAGAGAAAGCAAGAAGCCACCAGCGTCTTTTATTTTACATCTTTATTGGAGTATAATTGCTTTACAGTGGTGTGTTAGTTTCTGCTGTAGAACAAAGTGAATCAGCTATACATATACATATATCCCCATATCCCCTCCCTCTTGCGTCTCCCTCCCACCCTCCCTGTCCCACCCCTCTAGGGGGTCACAAACCACCGAGCTGATCTCCCTGTGCTAGGCGGCTGCTTCCCACTAGCTATCTATTCTACGTTTAGTAGTGTATGTATGTCCATGCCACTCTCTCACTTCGTCCCAGCTTACCCTTCCCCCTCCCCGTGTCCTCAAGTCCATGCTCTAGTCGGTCTGCGAGCCAAGACCTGGAGGTGACACATGACCTCCATTGTCTTTCCACTGAGGTCAGTGGCAAGGGGTCAGATGGAGTCCCATAAAGCCCACCTACATGCCTGTGTCTCCCTCTGGGTCATGGTCTCCCAGAGACACGAGGGGGGAACAGCATTTTCACAGACAGCGAGTTCTCCTTTCAAGAAAGGTAGAGGGACAGAGGCTGAACTGCAAGAAGGGGACCCCAGGCACCTCATTCTCGTCTAAACGCTGACTGAGCTGCAAAGCTGGCAGCACCATCCTGGCATGACCCCTGGGACAGAAGGTGAGGGGGATCTTAGGAGATGTCGATGTGTGTTCTCCAAAGTTAGGGGGCCAGATGTGAGCATGGAGACTAGGGCTACTTCTCACCTGTGGTTTCGTCAGGCAAAAGCCCCACCAGAGCAGCTGAATCACGCGGCGTGTGGCAACCCTGGTTTTGGATACGCCGGAAGAAAATGGAGACAGGCTCCCGATCCATCAGAGGGCCCACAAAGGACCCTGAGGCTCTGCAAGGATGTACGTATAGTCAGAGAAGATACGCAGGTCTTCAGGCAGCAGTCTGAAGAGGATGAGAGGATGCCCCGCTCCGAGAGGTGTTTGGAGACAGCGGCCCTTGGATGTGGTTGCCCCTCCCTGAAGGGATCTCAGTCAAGGAGAAGCTGGACAGAGCCCCTGAAAAGTCACACACAACCTCTACTCAGAGGCCATCGTATTGGTGGAGACCCCAAGGAGTCCACTGGACGGTTATCTTCTCCCATCAACAGGCAGCCAGCTTGCCAGACACCCACCACTTTTCTATTTCTTCTTCCTACATGACAGCACGTAGGAAGAAGATGGGAGGAGGAAATGAGCAGACCATGCCTCTTAGGAACCAGAGGTCACACAGGTTAAAGATCAAGGCTGAACTTCGGGGAAGGGAAAATATGAGAGCAGAACTTAAAATGAGAAGGATTGAATGATACTCTTCTAATATCTGAAAGGGACCAGGAAGCTACGGGATCTTCCAGAGATAAGACGGGACCGAAAAAGAAAATCCCACAGTTTATGGTTAAATACAGCGATAGGAAAGAAGGACATCAAAAACCCCCAACATGTCATGTTCCTCTCAAGACCAGCCCGCTGGGTGAACCGGTTTCCTAAACACAAAGGTGTAAAAGCTGCAGGGGGAAGAAGACACCACTTGCCTTTTAGAATCTGTTTGCACTGATTGGCTCTTACTGTTTGCCTCATCGGTTGACTGGTCTCTGCCAACACGAGTTTACAGTGGGGAGGCGGTGGGCTGTGTGCCCCTTAATCTTTGTGCTTTGCAGAGCCCGAGTGGTCTTGTTGTGGGCAAAGAGGGGAGGTGGGTGAGGGCGGAGGAGACTACTGTTCTCCATCCGGGTGGCATTAAGAGCCTTGGGGCTGGTATGATCGACAGAGAACTGCCCTTTGGACCAGCAGGGCCCAGGGAGAATCTTGGGAATCTAAATATTTAGGGGGAATTTTTTAGGGCCCAGGATCTCCTGTATGAGCAGGCAGAGGCTTAGAGAGAACGAAAATCAGTTTAATGGTTTAAATGTTGTCGTTTGTAGCTGTAAACTGGGGAGACAGGAAGACGTGCCGGTTTCAAGGATAAATAATTAAGAGGAATATTTATTCATTCATCCATTTTTTTATTCAAAAACATGTAGTGAATACCCACTATGTGCCACGCTCTACACTAGATGCCGGGCATGCAATAGAGGGTAAAGCATCTAAGCTCTGCTGGGCTAAATCTGTGAAAGCAAACGCAGAGGGCTTTAAACGGGCACTGGATCAGGTCTGAGGGTGGAAGAGAACGGATGGAGTGCCAGTATGTGAGGATAATGGGAAACAGGGTTCTTCATGTTTAGGAATTCCTATAATGTTGTTTTAATACTCCTTTCATAACAAATAATAATCATGAAGGAAATGAAAATCTTGGCATGCTGAACCAAATGGAGAACTGCTTTCGTGTTCTTCCTCAGAGCCCAAGTAAATTAAAAGTCGTTTAATGCTGACAAAGGGTCTCCATCACCTCCTTTCGACTTTCCCTGCTGAATCCAGAGCGCGTCTTCCGTTTGTCCATTTCCCCTCCGTTCCGTTCATGCTGGGTCCTGCCACATCCGGCTCATTCCCCTGTGAAGCAAGTCATGATAAGGCTTTCCTCTGCTGTAATTTCAGAATCCTTAAGTAGTTTCAGAGGAAGCCTAGTTAACAAAATAGTAGATCGCCCTTCCTTGTTATATCCTGAAAATGTAGGACAAGAGAGCTGTTGTTATCTGAGGATCTCAAAACCAGGAGTGCTTTGAAAGGAAATGATGTCTCGTGATTCTCAAGTAAAGCCTGAGAAAGTGCATTTAGACGCCCAGGTGGGTGAAGGGGGGAGCTGACACGCAGGTGGGTGATGAGGGGAGTAGACACCCAGGTGGGTTATGGGAGAAGCTGAACAGTCTCTGATATAGGAATTTAAGCTAAGCATGAATTAGAGCATCCCCAGGTCACACCTATTCCTTACACACACACACACACACACACACACACACACACACACACAGGGATTCAAGACGTATAGGTACTAAAAAAGATTGCACACTTCTAACTAGCCTGTGGACAGAGTATAGGCTAAAAATGTAAACTTATTAATAAATTTAGACCTTCATAGAAACACTTAAGTGGCTAGTGACATACATTTTTCTGTAGCAAAAAATAAGGGATTTCTGTAGTTTCAAGGTCATACCAGGAGCATCCACCCTCAATGAGGTGTATGGGATTCTCCGAGCTTCAAGGTGAAGGTAGCAGTCTAATCACAGGGACAGAAGACAGAATTCAGGTCACACTGTGGCATTCTCGTGGACCTGCCTGTGTGCTTGAATTGAGGAAGTTCTCAGAGATGTCAGCAACCTGGGCTGACTTCTGCCCCATGCATGGGGTGGGGAGTTCCTGACAGTGGCCGTCACTGGGGAAGTGGAACTTTTGACCAGGATTTCAAAGTGAGGGGAGAAGAAGTGAAAGAAGCACAGACGGGGAAGGAACACTAGCAGGCTTCCTCCCTCCATGGAGACTGGATAAAACACATAATGCATAGCTCTGAAAATGCCTTCGCTGATCATAAACCAAGTATTTGGCTGTCTATAGATACTTTTTCCCCCTGAATTGGTTCTTGGGCTAAATACAATTATCTCCTCTTTTCTAAGATTCCATTTAACAGCCTAAAATCAAGTAATTATAGAAAAGAGCTGAATATTTTATACCAAAGTTACCGTGGTTGATAGGGAGAGAGCTAAGTAAAACATAAAAAATCTTTTATAAAAGCCAATAGGTAAGAATTTAGATGGAAGGTTAAAAAAATAAATGAAAATACAAATTAGAAAAAGCCAATAGAAATACTCATGAATATGCACAAAAATTGACCTCCATAGAACTTATTGCAATGTTTAAAATATAAAAACTTTTCCATTACTCCTTCCACTAATGTGGTGTCAGGGCCATTTTTTGGTCTTAACCTTAAGTACTTTTGTAGCACGTACATTTCAAACCTGGTACACGGTGGCAAGTATGGGCTTGGTGTAGGGGATGTGAAAGTGCGTGGAAACTTGCCAGGATTTCTGTTAATTAGGTTATTCAGTGGTTTGTTAGAAACTGTTGGGATCTTGGGAAGGAAGGTAAAGATTGACAGGTGGAAACCCCCAAAATTGGCAAAGTTAAAGGTTGTACTTTATGAGAGATAAATGGTCCCATTAACTGCCCCTCAGAGAGACTTACCCTCCCTCTTTGCAATGCTGGAGCCAGGTGGGTGTCCCAGCTGTGAGGCCCGCCAGGTAGGATGGAGGGTTCAAGGGACCTCTCTCCCATAGTCTGTGGGACTGAGCTCTGCATGCCAAATTTATTTTAAATTCCTAACCTGATAAATTACTCTCCTTTCCCCCGGGGGAAAAGGGAGTAAAGGAAAGCGAAGAGGGCAGGAGGGTTTAGGGAAAATCCCTCTTCACTGAAACCAGAACAGCTGAGAAAATGTGTTTCCCTCTCATGGCAATGACTCCTTAATCCCTCGGATATTTTCATTCTACACTCTTGATGGCTGCAGTGTGTGGTTCAAGGTGGCTTTGAGGGATTAAGCGTCAAACACTTAGGCCGTGTAATGCGGTGCAATTGGTAGCCTTGTTTCGTATGGCTTTGAATCCCAATGTTTTCTTTCGGGTCCTAGGCTCAGAGCTGTGCTAATGTGCTTGGACGTGTTAAGCTTATTACAAACTGACTAGCTGGTAAGAATGCTGGCAAATAAGCCACTAAGACCTTCATACTTGACTTTAAATGGTTCAGTTCCACAACCAAATCAATGACACTTGGTCTTGCCCTACAGATGTTTGTTCAGCTATATCAGTTACAACATCCTTCAGAATTTTACATCCCAGATTTTATTCTAAACACAAATGAAAGACGTTTCTGAGTTCTTAGAAGCATGGGAAATGTGGTATTCTTATAAGATACAAACATTAAAATTCCTTCAGGCGTTTCTCTTTCTGTTACAATATAAACCAAAACCAATGTGTATATACACACGCATACATACAAGCGCCCCCCCCCACACACACACAAACACACAGGCTGGTAATTGTATTGTCTACTATGAGGATTGAACGGGTTATGAATACTTCAGATTGAAGCTGTTTTTGGTAAGAAAAGCAATCAGTGAGAGATCAAAAAGTTAAACGTGTCTCCATGCCAAATCAACAAATTGTTTTCTTTAATAAAACCTACAAGTCTTTGTTTCCTCAATACCATTTTGAAAACTAACGTGACTGCAGTGCAAATATGGTCGGTGTTACTGCCTCGCTCCCCGCTGACTTCTGGTCAACAATTTCAAAACGAAAGCAGTGAGGCCTCTCATGAAATCCTGTGGCCTAGGAGTCTTAGCATTTAGTGATTTGGTGGCTGCTAGAAAATGCCTTACAATTTTAAGGGGCAAGTTTGTTCTTGGCGGACATCTGCGAGTATATGCAGGGAATTTCTGAATAAAAGTGTGCCCTTATAGGACACACAATACTGTGTATCAAGGCTGACCTGTAGTTATGCCTGTTTCCCCTTCATTTCGAGAAAGGTACAAGGGTGCCCTCTTGGGCCCTGGTGCAAAAGCTTTCCTCACACTTTCTTGAACCCTCCGCGCCCTCAAGTCAGGAACCGCAGAGGCCAAAGGCAAGGTTTTAGCAGCTGAACCGGGGCCTGAGTAGTGATAGCAGAATTGAAGTCAGGTTTGCGAGTAATGGCCAATCTCACCTCCGACGGTCCCCGGGCCCTTTCTAAGCGTGGGTGCCATTCCCATGCCAGCCGGCCCTACCTCCTCCATCAGAAGAACTTCTTCAGAGACAGCACGCTTATACTTTGGCTTTTTTGGCAATAATAATAGTGTTCCTTAGCGAAACCACACAATACTGGTTCTTAAAGTGCCTCCAAATTAACATGTCATTGTGGCTTTAGCCATAAAAACTGTAGAATCTGAGGGTTGGGAGACCATTATAGATGATGTAATTTAACCTATTTGTTCTATCACAGAGGGAATGGAGGTTGGGGCCAATGTAACATAATTAAAAAACCACAAGAGTTGAATCTAGAGCCGCATTCCTGAACTCCAGCTGAATTGTTTCTATTACCTACTGTTTGCAACAAATACGTGAATGTGTCAGCATAGATATTATTTCTATTTCATAGATAAAGCTGTTAAAGATGATGGAGGTGAGGTGATTTATCCAAGGTCACATGACCAAGTAGGGACAGAGTTGGAAGGAGCCCAGTACCTTATCTTCCAATTAGGATTTTTTTTTTTGGCGGTACGCGGGCCTCTCACTGTTGTGGCCTCTCCCGCTGCGGAGCACAGGCTCCGGACGCGCAGGCTCAGCGGCCACGGCTCACGGGCCCAGCCGCTCCGCGGCACGTGGGATCTTCCCGGACCGGGGCACGAACCCGCGTCCCCTGCATCGGCAGGCGGACTCTCAACCACTGAGCCGCCAGGGAAGCCCTAGGATTTTTTTTTACACACACACGTGCATGGGCCCAAACTCAGAAACTGAGACACAAGTCTGCCCTCCCCAGTTTGTCTACTGCTAATCAGACGTTCTTTGGGTATCAGGTGCTTTCCTAGTCACAGGGATGCTGTTGCACAGGACAGAGTCCGTGACATCCAGGTTGTGGCAGCCATTCTCCAGATGAGCCCCCCGTGACTTTTGCCTCCTGGTATTCATGCCCTTGTCCAGTTCTCACACGGGATAGGGGTGACCTGTGTAATCATAGGATATTGCCGGACCACTGTGTGTTACCTCTCAGTCTAGGTCCTAAGACACACCGTGGTTTCTGTCTCGCTCTCTCTTGGATCATTTGCCCTCAGACACTCCCAGCAGCCCTAGGGAGACACTCCATACAGGAACTGGAACCTCCGCCTGGTAGCCAGCAAAAACCTGCCAGTCGTGTGTGTCAGCTGCCTTGAAGTCAGGTTTTCTAGCCTGAGTCAGGCCTTCAGAGGACTGCAGCCTGGCTGACATCCAACTGCAACCTCACGTGAGACTTGGAGCCACCCAGTGAAGGCATCCCCAAATTCCTAACTCATGAAAACGGTGTGAGATATTAAATGTTTGTCACTGTTGTAAAGGTGCTAAGTTTGGGGTAATTTATCATGCAGCAATTGGTAACACATAGAGGGAGTGATCAAATAAACGCATACATGAATAAATTGAATAATTTCAAGTATAGTGTGGGAAGAGATAAATAGGACGGTCTGATAGAGGGATGGTGGAGGAACTGCTTTGCTTTCGTCTTACTTGAGCTGAGACATCACTGTTCATGAAGATGCCACCATGGAGAGGTCTGGGGCAGGGAGAGAAACCCCCAAACAAGCTGCAGTAGGAGCAAAGACCCTGAGCCAGGAAAAAGCTGAGCACGTTTGAAGCACAAAGGAAAGCCAATTTGGCTAGAGTCCCGTGAATTAGGGAGAAGGATGAGGAAGATGAAGTAAGAGAGACAGGCAGGGCCAAGTCACCAAAAACCTTGAAGGTCATGGGAAGCCCTGGAAGATTTGTAAACGGAGGAGACCGGGGATCTGATTCACTCTTTAGAAAGATCTCTGGCTGCTGTGTGGACACTGGGTGGTCACAAGGTGGGGATGCACCCAATTAGAGGATGATGCTGTTGTGCTGGAGAGAGTTGCCACTTGAGCTAGGGTGGTAATGGCGGAAGTGGATGGATTTGGGGTACAGTCTGAAGACAGGCTGGCGAGACTTGCTTATGGGTTGGGTTTGCAGTGTGAAGGAAAGTGGAACCAAGGATAACCCAGAGCTGTGAGACCCGTGGTTGAGAAACCACCCTTGGCTTCAATTTTTTACCCGAAAAAAAAAAAAAAAAAAGAAAGAAAAGACGAAATAATAACTGAATCTATCCTTGTGAAATGACACGCTCTATAGGGAATTTCTTTAAAAAGTATTCAGCACTCTGTAGCTTTAAGAGTCTAATGCCCTCACTCAAGTTCATAAGAGCTTTTCTGCTGGAGAAAGACAGCAGATGCTGGCACACACCAGGCTGGTGTGTGAACTTGTGATTCAGGAGGGGTCCCTGCTAAGAGCTGCAGAGGACATTGTCCATGGGGGAGTAGACTAGGGGAGACAGAGTCCAACCAGGGTCCTTAAAGGAGAAACTGATTTTCAGAGAGAGAAGTTTCTTTCCTTCAGAGAAAGAAATTTGCTTAGGGTTACAATTATGGAGGAGCTCTTTTCTCTTAAATGTTTGTGTTTTATGAGGACCTTAAGATTTTCTGGGCATCAGTTATAGTTACTGCTTCATGAAGACAACAGGAAAAAGCAGCTTATTTCTCAATTGTTACATTCTTCCCACCTAGGAAATTTGGTTCTTGTAAACAGTAAAATCAAAAGGCAGTTTTCACTCTTATACAGTCAAGCCCTGTGCTTAGGAATTAAGTACCTATTTTTAATGCCAGCATGTATTTCTAAGAATAACATCACGATTCAAAAATGATAAGGCACACAAATATGTGGACTGTTTATGTTTGGAAAACTAATAAAGAATTCTCTTACACTTGATCCCTCAAGGCAAAGACCATCGTGGGTCACTGGGGCCGTATTATGTTTCGGTCCCATGATTCACTCCGTGTCAGCTGTTCTCAGCTCATTCACACACACAGATCCCAGCTACTTAATACACAGTTAAGCACATGTTCTAAAACAAGATGAAAATTCATCCAAACACTGAACAGATGTGAGTAAAAAGAAGAAGGGAATTTAAAAATATTTCTGTTGCTATCAGCAATTATTTTGTCTCCTGAATGGCATTTGGCTATTGGTGTAGAATGTGAATAAGGCTGGTGTGGTTACTGTGGAAGCTGAGACAATGGCAAGTTTCCCATTTTCAGTCCCTGAGATTGTTTACTGAAAGTTCCTTATGCTTTTCAAACTATATTTTAAAGAAAGCATTAAATTCAAGTAGAGTAGTTTACATAGATCAGGAAATGATTCTGTTGTACACCTTCTTGTAGTTATAGGCGTATACTAAATGTTACAGAAGTCACTTTTTAAAGTACTTTTTTGGAAACATTTCCTAAATCTGAAAGTAAATGTATTACTGTCTTTATTGATGTACAAATTTCTCCTTAAACAATATTCAACCCGTTTAAATTAAGTAATTAGAGATTGTTTTTTGTTTCATAAGGTACTATTTTATTTAAACACCACCATTCGATTGCTGGAAAATAAGAAAACATAAATGTACTCCAGCAAATTGATTGCGTATGCCAAATGATTTGATGATTCAGAGCGATATTTTAAAAAGCAAAAACAAAAAAAGAAAAAAGAAAAGATAATTCAGAGTAATATAAGGAGATTTGATAGGTGGAAATAAATTTTCCAAGTACAAAAGCTATAAATAGGGACATAGTATCATAATATGTCCATCCAAATGAAACGCCAACCAAGTCAAGGCAAAGACAAATATAGTGATAAAAGGAGCAGGAGAGACTACTACATTTGAAATAAATGAAAAAAAAAAAAGTATCCTAATAGAAGCCTGGAATCAGAAAGCCCGACAACTCAGATTAACTGTGAATGACACTGGGACGTATATCTCTCTTATTTACATGAAAAATAAAACTTGTGTAAAGAAGTGCATTAGCCAGAGTTCTCGGGAGACACCGGCCAGTAAGACGTGTGTATAGAGAAAGATTTATTTTAAGGAACTGGTTCAATGTGATGGTGGAGGCTGTCAAGTCCAAAGTCTGCAGGGTGGGTGGGCCGGCTGGGGACCTAGGGAAGAGCTGACATTGCAGCTGGAGACTGAAGACCGTCTGCTGGGAGAATCTCCGCTTCCTTGGGAGGGGCCCGTCTTCTTCTTAAGACCTGTAACTGGATGACGTCCACCCACATTATGGAAAGTAATCTACTTACTGAGAGTCTACTGATTTAAATGTTAATCGCATGTAAAAAAATACCTTCCCCGTAACATCCACATGTGTTTGGCCAACTATCTGGGTGTCCTGGCCTAGCCAAGTTGACACATAAATTTAACCCTCCCAAGAACATAGTAAATCAGTTATTCACTTGCATTGATGATAGGTGTATTAACTCTTCAACGATTTTGGAAAATAATTTAACCATTTTGTTAAGAACTTCAAAATGTTTACAGTCATTTTTACCAAATAAATACCTTTCTACCTCATGGAAATAAATCTAGATGCAACCACAAAGAGAAGAAACTGTAGAGGAAAAGATTGATATATGTGACGTATTAAAATTGAAATTTTTGTGGCATAAGACACCATAAACCAAGTAAAAAACAAGCTACCAACCAGGAAAGACATTTGAAACACTTGCAGCAGACAAAAGATTAGTAGCCAAAATACATAAAGTCCTGCACTTCCACAATCAATGTGAAAAAGATTTAAAGCTCAGCTGAATGTCTGTGAGTCTGTTTCTGTTTTGTAAACAAGTTCATTTGTATTGTTTTAGATTCCAAATATAAGTGATATCATATAGTATTTGTCTTTCTCTGTCTGACTTATTTCACTTAGTATGATCATCTCTAGGTTCATCCACGTTGCTGCCAATGACATTATTTCATTCTTTTCTATGGCTGAGTAATATTCCACTGTGTATACACACCGCATCTTCTTTATGGGTACCAAAGGGGATAGTGGGGGGTGGGTGCTGGGGTGGGAGGGATAAATCAGGAGTTTTGGATTAACAGATACACATTACTATATATAAAATAGAGAAACAACCAGGTCCCGCTGTATAGCACAGGGAAATATATTCTATATTTTGTAATAACCTATAATAGAAATTTATATATATGCATAACTGAGTCACTTTACTGTACACTTGAAACTAACACAACATTGTAAATTAACTATACTTCAATAAAACTATGCATATGTATATGTGTGTATATATATATATATATATATATATATATATGAAACCCAACTGAAAAACAAGCAAAGGTTAACAGGGCAGTTCTTGGAAGAAGACACTTGAATGGCTAGTAATCACGTGTAAAGAAGTCCAGCTTAACTTGTAGAGATACACAATTCAAAACAAGGTTCACTTTTCCAAGTATCACAAAGACCAAAATTAAAAGTTTAATAATGCCAACAGTTTAGAAATGCCAACTGCTGATGAGAGCATAAATTGGTATAATCACATTGGAGAACAATTTGCCTATCTATACCCAGAAAAACTGAAGATGTGAATACCTTAAAACCTTAAAATTCCATTTTAGGTATACATAACCTAGTGAAATTCTGACACGTGAGCATATGTATGCACAAGAAATAGCTATTATCTGTAGTATTGTTTATAAATGCAAAAAGCACAAAAATGTAAATATCCCTCAGCAGAAAAATCAATAAATCTTGATATAGTCAGAGAACTGAATACTGCATGGCAGTGTAAATTGATAAACTAGATTTACATTTATCAGCATGGATGTATCATGAAAACATGTCAGGTGAAAAAAAGCAAATTACAAAATTAAGTGTGTCACATGATTTTCTTTATGCCAAATTTAAATACATTCAGTTGAGAAGGGCAACTATAAGTTTAAGAAATCATAATACGTATTACTACACATATACAGATGTAGTAAATTTTTGAAAACATGGGGTGAAAGGACACCCATCAACCTTAAAATGCTGTTTACGTCTACAAAGATTGTGAGGGAAATAGGTTGCCGTGTTTGGTGTGTGTGTGTGTGTGTGTGTGTGTGTGTGTGTGTGCACATGTGCATGCATGGCATGGCAAAATAATATTTAAGAATGTACAATGCTAAGAGTGAACTCTAATGTGAAATATGGACACTGGGTGACAGTGATGCGTCAGTGTAGTTTCATCGGTTGTAACAAACATACCACTCTGGTAGGGCTTGTTGACAGATTTATTTTAAGGGTTTATGGGAACTCTATACCTTCTGCTCAATTTGCTGTGAGCCTAAAACTGCTCTAAAGCTAAAGTTTATTAAGTAAAAATGTATGTTAAATCTAGGTGATGGGGACTTCCCTGGTGGTCCAGTGGTTAACACCCTGTGCTCCCAATGCAGGGGGCCGGGGTTCAATCCCTGGTCAGGGAACTAGATCCCACATGCATGCTGCAACTAAGAGTTCGCATGCCGCAACTAAAAGATCCCGCGTGCCGCAAAAAGACCTGGCGCAGACAAATTAAAAAAAAAAAAAATCTAGGCGATAGTTACATTTTAAAAGTTATTCTTTGGACATAAATGAATGTTTGAAAAATTTGATAATGATAAAATGCAATATAACAGTTCTAGGTCATTTCAAAACTTATTTCATGTGTGTGCGTTACAGTTATATTAAATACAAATATATCTGTATACAAACTGGAAAATGAAAATTTACCTCTCAAAAAGCTGAGGATAATTCTAAGAGTTATTTCTTGAGGGCAGGACTGTTAGCTGATATGTATTTATCATTTATCATTTATACATATTTATCACATATACACATATGCATATTTTGATTTCAGGAACATACTTTTTGGTATTGCAATTTAAAATAGTAGAGTTTAAATGTTTTAGCTCAGATATGAGTGGTGTACATGTCAAGCTGACGCTTTGTGCTCTTTGTAAGGAAAAACATAGTTTCTTAAACTTTTCATTGACTTTCTTACTTTCCAGCCCTTATAGAATCTTGCAGTTTATCCCTAAACTTGAGTCACCCTTTCTTGCTTGCTAGCAGAACAAGTACCTCAGGATAAAGGTAAAATTACATACAACTATTAGAAAAAGCAGATTTCCTTTGTGTTCATGCCAGAAAAGTCAGCTGTTGGGCAGGAAGGTTTCAGGGCACTCAGGTCAGGAGTCCCATACTTGGCTGTATATTAGAACCATCTAAGAGTCTTTAAAAATCCCCATGACCAGGAACACCGCATACCAGAAAACCTAGGAATGGGACCCAGGCCTAAGTTTTTGTTTTTATTTTTAACTTTCTAGTTATGTAACTAAAAATCTCTTGATACTATGACAGTTCAGAACCATACTTTTTTCTTTCCTCTTGGAGGTAGATCCATCCCATACAATTTACTATTAGCTCCCCATAGTAGCCAGGTTATGGCCTCCAATTGGTTTGGTCTTCACAGCTTTGAATCTTAAATGAGGATTCCTGGGTCATAAGTGTGACCCATCATTTTGTCAGATTTGTCGAATGGATACGGCTTGAGTTATGTACTCTTTGTGTTGCTAATGGCAACAGCACCAACTGTTTCAAGCTTTGGCCAAAAATAATTGTCACAGAAATAGATTATTTTGGGAAAACTCACAAATACATGCCTACAGGGACTTTTAAGAATAACCAGTTCCTAGATAAAATGGAAAAAAAATGCAGTTAAAACACCTCGTTTACTTAAATATCTAGATATTCATGACTATAAACATAATATTCAAAAATTTCTCTGAACTTTTCATCATTTCTTAGATGTCAGTCTTTAAATTTCCGATCACAGATTTATATTTCTGTTTTATGTATGAAACAGTAAAACCTGATGAGGGGATGTGTAGATACTTCAAAAGGCAAACTATCCTAGTGCATGATGTGTTTCATGGGAGCCTAGTTTCTACTGTTGGATGTTATAATTCAGTCTTAGAAACTGCTGAGAAACTAGAATCTGATTTTGAATTTCCAGCTTAATGGTTATAGTGTTGTAGGTCCCTCAGTATACACACAAGTGTCATGATATCACTGAAATATAAAATCTCACCTACGGTATAATGAGATACTTTATAAGGACCCATCGTTAGAGAAACTGATCTGGTCAATAATCATCACAAATTTAAATGGCTTGAAAGGTGGACCAGACGTGTGCCATGTGCAGCTATTGGTAGAGCATAAATTAAGCGATGCTGGAAAGCTATCCTGTCTTCATTCATATACTCACTTGTTTACTCAAATTATATCTATTGAGCACCTATTTCATGCCATATTTTGTATTCTCAGATTATCTATTTTGCAACATCACTACCCCTTCTTTAGAAGAAGGCATTGGATCTCCTTGGCTTCAGCTAAGAGGAAATTTGACACAGGCTGATGGAAAATCTTTGTACTTATTTGCCTGTCGGCATGAATTTATTTCACATTTTGAGTAGCTGCTATCTGGGAACACAGAGTTTAGGGGAAAAAGGAAAGGGCTGTAAAGAAAAAGCACAGGGCTCCTCCACAGCTCTGTTTCACCTATTTATAGATACTTCCCTTTTGTGAAAGCTCTTCCCCTCTTTGAATATGCCTCATGATGATAATTTTTTGCTTCTATTTGCTGTCAATCTTATAAAAAAGTGTTCTACCATCATGTTTTTGTTTCTTCATTAACAATGAACAATTCATTTTCAAAAATTTATTGATTTAGTCAAAAAGATATATGGCTATTATAAAAAGAAATGTAAGCAATATAGAAAAGTAAAAAAAAAAAAACCTCATTTCCAGCCTTCCATCTCCTTAAGATCATCACCCCACACATTTGAGGCATATCACTCAGAAACCTCTGCATAAAACAATAGAAAGATAAATTTTAAAATGTTAGAAAAATTGGATCATATAATTCATGTTCTCAAATTAAAGGTACTCTGTTTTTTCTTATAATTTCTTAGCAGTTTCTTACTGTACTTTTTTATGTTCAATAAATACATTCATTGGGTGCACATTGCGTTGAGTTTTGACAGTTGTACACATTCATGATGAGAAGCATGTGACCATTGGAATCACTCTTTTCCTGTATGTAATGTCATTCTCTGGCCATTTTCAATATTTTATTGTCATCTTTGGTTTTTAGCAGTTTGACCATGATGTGCTCTAGTATGGTTTTCTTCCAACTAATCCTATTTGGAGTTTCCTGAGCTTCTGGAATATGTAAGTTCATGATTTTCACCAATTTAGAAAAATGATATCAGGCATTCTTTCTACAAATGTTCTGTTCAGCCCCATTCTCTAGCTCCTCTGCTTCTGGGACTCCAACTACCCATATATAGTTATAGACCTTTAGAAAATATCCTGCAGATCCCTAAATCTCTGTTTTTGCTTAGTATAACTCCCCCCCTTCTTTCTCCTCCTCCTCCTCTTTCTCCTCCTCCTCCTCCTTCTCCTTCCCCTTCTTCTTCCCCTTCCCCTTCCTCTTCTTCTTCCCCTTCTCCTTCCCCTTCTTCTTCCCCTTCTCCTTCCCCTTCCC
>NC_041223.1:82133443-82150595 GCF_002837175.3 Physeter macrocephalus
CTTCTTCCCCTTCCCCTTCCCCTTCTCCTTCTCCTTCTCCTTCTCCTTCTTCTTCTTCTTCTTCTTCTTCTTCTTCTTCTACTTCTTCTTTCCTTCTCCTTCCTCTTCCTCTTTCTCTGCCTTTCCTTTTTCTAATTGATTATTATTGATCTATCTTCAAGTTCACCAACTCTTTCTACTGGTATTTCCGTTATACTATTAAGATCTTCATTTGGGCTTCCCTGGTGGCGCAGTTGTTGCGCGTCCGCCTGCCGATGCAGGGCACACGGGTTCGTGCCCCGGTCCGGGAAGATCCCACATGCTGCGGAGCGGCTGGCCCGTGAGCCATGGCCGCTGAGCCTGCGCGTCCGGAGCCTGTGCTCCGCAACGGGAGAAGCCACAACAGAAGGAGGCCCGCATACCACAAAAAAAAAAAAAAAAAAAATCTTCATTTACATTTTAAATTTCAGATATTTTATTTTTTGGTCTTAAAATTTTCATTTAGATCCTTTTTTTTTAACTCTTTCGAATTCTCTTTTTATTTTTCTATTTTTCACTTATGAGAATATGTTTCTTTATCTTTAACAAGCTAAATGCTTTAACAAGCATTTCTTGATTGTTTTTTTCCTTGGCAAGGAGTCACAGTTTCTTGACTCTCTATGCTGAACAAATTTGGATTGTATCATGGCTACTGTGAATATCACGTTGTGTAGACTCTGAATTCTGTTATATTTCTTCACAGAGTGTTAAATTTTCTGTTTTGGCAGGAAACTGACATGGCTAGGCTCCAGCAGCACATTTTCATGTCTATAGTGGTTGACAGCTCAGATATTAGTTCAGTCTGAGTTGCAAGCTATATTCTGTTTGTCTTCTGAATGTGCAGTTCAGAGATCAGCCAGAGACTGGAGATGAACTTAAGCACAGGATTTGGGATCTTGCTTCTCTGGCTCTCCACTTTCTTGGTTTCCTTCCTGCTCTCCACAGCCTGGGTTGCCCTGAGGCCTCTTTCTCTGGTGTAAGGAAGAAGAGTAATGCTTCTATAGGAATTTTAGCCATTTTTCTAGCCACTCAAGTTTGATTGTCCAATCATCGTTGATTCTGCCTCTTTTTAAAAAATCTATTACCTTGTGTTTCATGAGTGCAAATTCTCATTGTTTGTGTTTTTCATCGCTGACTATCTTTCAGAGTGATCCTTTTCACTGTGTGAGTTGTAATTTCTGCCATAAGCTGTATGAGAAAATGTAGAGAATGATTTGTGTTTGTCTCTGAAGGGGACTTGTGGATTTTCACTGGCCTCAGTTTTAAAGGCAATTTCTCAGAAAGCAGTTTCTATACCACATGGGATGCTTTAACTCAGACTACACGTGTGTGCATCACAGGCCTGTGTTTTGTATTTCTCACAGTTAAATCTTTTCTACCCATGGCTCTGGGAGGTTGGCAAGCTGCCTAGATGCCTTCCAGGGCTGGTGGGTGCAGGCTTTCTCATGTCTGTTTCACCTCCAGAGCAGCCCTTCCTGATTCTAGGCTGCATCTCACGAATTCAGTCCCAGCTTCCAGTGACCTTCCCAGGGCAAGTGTTACCATCCATCCTGATTCTTGCTTAATCCTTCAGGTTCACCTCCTTGTTACCACTCTGACTTTTGGTTCAGCTCAGCTATGGATTTCATTTTGTGTCTGTGGTGTAGTTTTTAGTGGTTAAAATGGAGGAGGGTATTTTGCTCAGCATCTTACTCTGCCATGTTGACCGGAAGCCTCTTTTCTGTTCTTTTCCTACTTGCAGTCTGTTGATGAAGTATGACCTTTATTCCTCCCTTTGTCACCTTTCTTCTATCCAGTGTTTCTTTTTGTTCTCACTACTGTTCTAGTCCCTGGTGCAGCCTCTAGCCGTGTCACACAGGATAAATGCATTTGGTTTCTAATTCCTCTCTCTATTGCCACCCTGTCTCTACCCAATCCATTTGAGATACTGCTGTCACAATGTTTGTCGTAAGAGTTGGCTTTGATTGCATCGCTGCTCTCACAAAAGCCTTCAGTGGCTCTTCAATGCCAAGTCTAAACTCTCATCAGCCTAACGTGATGCACACATCTTTCAAAATCTATCTGTCAGGACTTTCAGCACAAACTCTGGTTTGGGGTAAAGTTTCCCTACTCCTTGTCCTCTTAGTTATGTAACTTCCTCTCATTACCACTTCACCTTTGTTCATACTAGACCCCACACATGGAAAAATATGGAATGTCTTGTCCCAATCACACAGTTTTCCAAGTAATATTCTTTCTTTCAGACAAACTTGAAGGTGCTCTCCTTCTATGGATTCTTTTCTGTGATTCTAGTCCATGTAAAGTCTGTTAGTCTCCTCTGCAAATCTTTTGATGCTTGTCTTGGTTATTCTTCCTCTTTCCTCCCTCCCTCCCTCCCTCCCTCCCTCCCTCCCTCCCTCCCTCCCTCCCTTCCTTCCTCCCTTCCTTCCTTCCTTCCTTCCTTCCTTCCTTCCTTCCTTCCTTCCTTCCTCCCTCTCTTCCTTCCTTTCTCTCTCTCTCCCTCTCCCTATCTCTCTCTCTCTCGTGCTTTCTGTATGTAAGGTCCTTGAAAGCTGAAAAGGAGGTAAGAAACTTTATTGTAAGAGAAAATTTTTTATTTGTAAAGTTTTTTTCACAGTTGCAGTGTCTTGCACCTAAGTATTTTTAAACCATTTTTTAAATTGAAGTATAGTTAATTTACAGTGTTGTGTTAGCTTAACTGTACAGCAAAGTGATTCAGTTTTTTATATACATACATATATGACATTGAATATAGTTCCCTGTGCTACACAGTAGGTCGTTGTTGTTTATTTTATACATAGTAGAGTATATGTTAACCCCAAACTCCTAATTTGTCTTCCCCCACCCCCCCAACGCTATCCCCTCTGGTAACCATAACCCCTCTTTTTTCTATGTCTGTGAGTCTATTTTTGTTTGTAAATAAGTTTATTTATATCATTTTTTAGATTCCCCATGTAAGTGATAGCATATGATATTTGTCTTTCTCTGTCTGACTTACTTTACTTAATATAATAATCTCTAGGATGTAAGAATTTTTTGATCTAAAAAATTAGAAGGTAGTTTTTTTTATCAGCTGGCTGTCTTTCACAGTGATCCATTTCACCGTGTGAGTTCTAATTTCTGTGGGAAATGTGGGGAAATGGTATAAAAAAAGGACAGGAAGTAGAATCATAATTGTCACTAAAATCAGGAGGAAACTTGAGACACTGTCTTGAGAATAAAAGCTGCTGAGAACCTCAGCCACTGAGGTTTCACCTCCTTGATTAGCCACTTGTGCTTGGGTCAGCCTCAATAGCTCCATGAAGGTATTTCACTTACAACAAAACCCAGCAAAACAAATACCAAACCACAGGTCAATGCTTATGTAACTAATATTTTTAAGAACCATAAATTATAACTTGTTTTAAATAGCCATTGCTTTACTAGCCTTATATTCAACTTCTCTTACACAAAAGAGCAAACAAACAAATTAAAAAGATCTATTATTGGAAGTACATTGTTTGGATAATACATTGATTAATTTTATCCATCAGTATCTAATCCTTGATAAAACAAACAAACAAGAAAATACTTTCTTGCTTTCCTGCAGACTGAAAAATAGCCCAGGATTTTGGCTGACTATGAGCTTAGTATCTGCACACAGAATGATGTGGCAAGATAGAAAAAAAATTAGACTGCATCGAAGAATTCATACTTAGGTCTGGAGTCACTGCCACATGCGCCCCCAACTAAGGACTGTAGTCCCATTGTATGCTTTTAAATAGTCATTGACAAATTGCAGAGTCTTGAGGAGGAAAGACAGTTTGATAAATGTGTTGCTGATTTTCTCATGCCAGAAATGGTGAGAGGAATTTAGAGATAATTAATTTTCTCTTTCGTAGAAGAGGGAATAACGTGGCAATGTGTTACTCAAAGATGCCAAACAAGGAGAGACAGCTCTGTGGCAGACATAGTGATGCTGGCCAAATAGTCAGTTCCTTGCCTGGATGTGTTTCCTGGTCCTTCTGAGTTTAGACAGTGCCTGTGTCTTGTTCTGGCCAATGAAATGTGAGCAGAAGAGATGCTGTGACTTCCAGGCAGAGAGAGAAAATATTTTGCCCACGATTCTCCAGTCCATCTCCTCCCCATTGAGGAAGTGATCCACAATGGCACCAGTCCCAAAATTGCGTAGCCTTGTCAGCCTGTGTCCAAGTGTAACTTGGACACTCCTGAAACCACTACCATCACATCCCTCACTCTCCAATGAAGGACTTGTAGCTACATACATGTTGTTCCTTTAAGCCACTAGGATTTAACTTGCAGATTAGTATAAATTGTGTTTCTTAACCATTTTGCATCAAGGAGACTTCTGAGACTTTTTTTTTCCCTAATGATTGGCCACCATCTCCCACCCCCAACAATGACATTTTAATACCACAGATTCCAGAAGAGTACGATTTTTTGGCTCCCCCTTGAGAATTAATTTCCCCCCTGTTGGGGGCAATATCATCACCATTGAGTCAGTCTATCGCGGGGACTGTCTTTGAGAGGAGCTCCTGTGACAGGAAATGTTCACCCAGAAGCCAGAAGGACACTCACCAAAGACGCTTCAGTGGATGTTTTCCATGCAAGAGGCTGAACCAGGTAACTTCTTGAGTTCTTTGAAACTCATGTTACATGGCGTCTTCCTTGTTCCTGGACATTTTCCTCTGACACCTCTCATCGTAAGCCTCCTAGTTCTGGATATTTCTACTTTTTATGTTTTCTCCTTCATTCTGTGCTTCTCAGTTGTGAGTTTTTTATGAGGCTTGGTCTCTCACAGTCTGTTTTTCCCTCTGTATGGGCACAACAAATTCAGTCTCAAGGTTTACTTTTAAGTCTATTTATAGAAATTCCAAATTTATTACTCCAGCACGACCTCTCATTCGAGCTCTGCATCTTTATCTCCATCTGAAATAAGATGTCTCTGCCTTGACTTCCAGTGGTCACAGCACAAGATCCCTTTTTAAAGGAGCCCAACATTGAGCCTCCATTCTTTTGGTCTGGCCTGAGCCTGGTGTTACGAGAAAGGAATACATTCCACTGGCCAAAAGTATTTTCAAAAGGTTGAAATTGTTTTCTCTTTGGTCATTAAACCTAATGAAACAGTATGTTTCCTGTTTTCCTCTCCCATTTACTTTACCTGCACCCCATCTGGCTACTCCCAAAGATTTTTTTTTTCCCAAAAAGCTGCTAGTTCTCCAGCAGATTTAGGTCGCTCACCAGTCTCTCGTCTCTTAATTCTGCTTTGCAAAAGGCGAAATTTCTCTTTAGCAATAAAATTTCCCTTTCTGGATGATGTGGAAGGGAGAGAGTCGGAGCATTTGGTCAGAAAAAATCTCCCAATCAAGTAGCAGCAGGCAGAAAGCTGGGCACACGTGTAGGTAAACATGGTCATTTAACATTACCTATTTCTGTCACTTATTGTTGACAGATCTCAGCCCTGAAATCTAAAAGTCTTTTTAAACTCTCTTTTTGATCAGACTCCCAGAGGACATCTGTTGGGGTCTGCGCAGCAGCACACAAGGATGCCCTCATTTGCCTCTCTCTGTCACATCCCTGGGCTCTTGGAAGCCACTTTATGCAACAGGATCACGCAGGACCTGGTCACAGACCATTAGATCCAAACTCAAACTGGACCAGTAAGAATCTGCTTCCAGAGAGTTTTTGAAATAGGACTGTCTTGCCAGCTAGATCTATAACTTATAAGCTCAAAAACTGCTTGCCCTGGCAGATGTTAAGAGGAACCGCTCATGATGCTCCGAGTAAGGAGACCTCCATCTGGCCTCCATTTCCCTACTAGAAAGGGTCAAACGGGAGCTCCCCCATCCTTGGGGTGTGTGATATTGTGACCTATAATATGAAATATGTATTTGGTCTTCATCCTCATTTCTAGCACCGAGGTCCTAAAACCCTTGGAATTTCCTAAGTGATAAGAGAAATAAAGGTGTCTTGATATTTATAACAAACCCCTTTCAACTACAGCTGAGCTTACGTCAGTGAAGTGACTTTTCAAAAGTATCTAAAGATGGGGGCTGGTTGCCAGGAAAACCAGCCATGTGACTGGAGGGTTGGACCTTTCAGTCACCGCCCACCCCAACCTCTGGGTGGAGGTTGAATCATGGCCAATAGCCAATGACCTAATCAGTTGTGCCTATGTGACGTGCCTACATAAAAATTCAAAAGGACAGGGTTTGGAGAGCTTCTAGGTTGGTGAACACATGGAGATTCGGAGAGGGCATGGAAGCTTTGGGCCCTTTTACCACACCCTGCTCTGTGCATCTCTTCCATCTGGCTGTTCCAGTAATCTAGTAAGTAAAATATTTCTCTGAGTTCTGTGAGCTGCTCTAGCAAATTAATCACACCCAAAGAGAGGGGTCCTCAGAACCTCCAATCTATAGCTGGGTTGGTCGGGAGCCCAGGTGACAACATGCACTTGAGATTGGCCTTGCCCTGTGCATCTCTTCCATCTGGCTGTTCCTGAGTTATTGCCTTTTATAATAAACTGGTAATCTAGTAAGTAAAATATTTCTCTGAGTTCTGTGAGCTGCTCTAGCAAATTAATCACACCCAAAGAGAGGGGTCCTCAGAACCTCCAATCTATAGCTGGGTTGGTCGGGAGCCCAGGTGACAACATGCACTTGAGATTGGCATCTAAAGCAGGGGGAGGGCAGTCTTTTAGCTCTTAACCTGTGGGACCTGATGGTGTCCCCAGGTGGATGGCCTCAGGCCTGAGTCATCCTGCTGGTGTCAGATAATTGCTTGCTGGTGTGGGGAAAAGCCCACACACTGGAGTGGGTGCAGAACCGTGGGGTGAGATGGCCCTTCTGCGAGCTTGGTGCCCCATTTGCAGAATTTAAGGGTGAACCCAGGCACTCAGTGCAAGCCCACACCTCTCTAGAGTCCATGTCCCTAACAGCAGGGGTCAAGTGGAAGCCCTAATTATCTGGGTTCTCCTTTAAGAAACTTACCTTTCTAAAAACCCACCCCTTTGATGGGCCCATCAGGAAAATCTCACCATGGCCCATATGTCTGTTTATGTCAACCACGGGCAGAAGCTCCCATGGCTCTGCCCCTCCCACTTCTGACTTCGTGTTCCACCTCCCCCTCTTCCATGCCCCTGGACCTTGTAGTTAGTCATCAGTACAAATCCATGGCCCCAACCCACTTCCTGAACGTTTCCTTAATCGTGTCCTCACACCTGGTTGGCCCCCCAGGACGTGTTTTCTTCCATCCTTCTCATGGCCCTGATCTGGGAGGGAGAACAGGTGTCCTTCTTGCTCCCCACTGAACCTCTCTCTTTCCTAGAAATCTCCAGTACTGAATTTCCCCACAGATTCTACTGCCCACTCCTTGCTGTCAATGCCACTCTCTTCATTTCTTGAAGACTGCCACTCTCCAGAACCACGCCTGTCATTCTCCCTGATGACTTCAAAATCCCAATGACCTGGCCTTCCAGCAACCTCACCTCTTCTTCACTCATAAAATGCCTTTTTTCAAAGTCTTCGTTTCCTGTTGTCAGTAAAAGAGATATAATAATGACCCCCTCCTAGGGTTGTCGTAAGAATCAGTACGTGATGTTGAAGAAACACGCTGCATAAAGGCTACCTGAACTAGAACCTGACTGGCCTAGAGTACCCATCCTGATGGTCCCTGTTTCGCTTAGAGACTGTGCCTCCAGTGCAATCATCTGCAGAAGCCTTACACGTATAAAGGTGGAGCTGCTTTTGTGGAAATGGGGGAGGGTGGGGAGAATGGGGGGGGGGGTTCTGCGGAGCATAACCAGCTCAGCCTGGAGGCCCCAGCACAAAATTTCTAGAATTCCACCCAGAACAATTTTGAAAACCATTTTATCCTGTTCTTTTCTATGTACGACCTACACACCAATTGATAACATTTACCTAAAAATATACGTTAGTGCTTCAAAAACATTTTTTCACAAGAGGAAGGCTTAACATCTATTCCTTGGCTATCATTGATATTAAGTAAAAGCTGGCCATAGGATAGATTTTTGGTATTTTTGTAAAACTTTTATAGATTGTAATATACTTAATTTTTCCTCCTGTAGACTTTGACCGATCAAACTTAGAGATTAATGCTTGGAAAATGCTTGTGTCTTTTGAATGATTATACTTCCTTTCATTGGCTGATCATTATACAATATATTATGCTTTGTTTTTTTGCCTTGCCTGGCAAAATTTATTCTAGTTGTTTTTAGCCTTTTTTGTCCTGGTACAATTATGTTAATATCTCCTTTCTTGGATTATGATGTTTTATCCTGATAATTTTCATGGCATATGTTTTATTTTATTTATTTTTTTCATTTATGATATGAGTGGATTTTATTTATTTATTTTTATTGAAGTATAGTTGATTTACAATGTTTCAGGTATACAGCAAATTGATTCAGTTATACATATATGTATATCTATTCTTTTTCAGATTCTTTTCCATTATAGCTTATTACAAGATATTGAATATAGTCCCTGTGTTATACAGTAGGACCTTGCTGTAAAGGCATATATTTTATTGTGAACAGTTTCAAATCCTTTTGGCATTAGAAAGCATGTGGATTAAAATTAACATGCTCTAAATAATAATGTGTAACTAACTGTAGAACAGCCATAACTCAATTTTGTTACATATTTGCATTTTTAACTATTTACAAACATTTAAACTTCCAGCAGGCGAAAATATTGCTTAAATTCTCCCTTTACAGCCTTTGAGCGGAGGCATTCATTGAGTCTATGGTACATCCTTAGGAATTACAGAAATCTTGATGTTCCTGCCCAAAGTAGCCACACCTGCTCTGTCAACAAAGAGGTCCTTTGCAGAGGGAAGAGACTGTGAACAGATGAGATGTGTTCTGTTCACTTCTGAGTGACAGGTATTAAGTTATCTTACTTTAGAATATTTGAAAAACAGGTTCTAGTTTTGTAATGTCTAATGTTCATTTTGAGACAAAGAGTAAATGTTAACTTCTAGGACAAAGTGCCAATAAACAACACCCAATGTATGTTGCTTTATGATTAGATCACTTGGAGACGGTACTTCTTAGAGCTGACAGTTTACTGCTAACACATGGTACATTGTAACACAATGAGTAGTGTTCTAGAATACTTTCATATGAATCCATCTTTTGATAGATTTATTTAAAATGATACATTTAGAAGATGAGATTATATAGCCAATAGCATTAATTTAGTCCCAGATTGTCATGTAACCACCACTCTATTTCCCTCTTAAAAAACATTCGTAGCAAAACAAAAAAGTACAGAGTTTCAAAAAAGATTGGCACTGAGTTTTGAATTTTAAGTACAAAAGAAAAAAAAAAAGAAATTTAACAAATAGGGATAAGCATCTAGGAGAAAATGTCAACATCTGAAAACAGATTAAACTATAAAAAACTGACACTAGTTATGGATTGTAATGAAGCAACCTAGTCCGGCATGATAAAAATAATGAACTTAACCCTTCCATAAATAAAATAAAGAAAAAATATTTTGCTTTAAATGGAAGGCAGGGGAGAAAACTTGACCTTTTGTATTAAATGTCTCTGGCGCATTTCCAAAAAAGACTGCATGGAAGAAAATCACTACAAAGAGGCCTGTGTTTAAATATCACGGTTGTGAGAAACGTTGACAGACACCAGGCCCTCAGGCTGTCACCCCCCCAGCTGGAGAAGATGAAGCAGGACCCCGAGGAAGAGGGACAGGTCTGTTAGAACGCACTATTTTCTGGTTTTTGTCACTATGTCACATCTTGCATTTCTTTTAAAATTTGCTTTTATATTTTATACAAACCTCTCCTGGATCTGGGGCGTGTGACAAGCAGTCTTGAAAATAAAAAATAAAAACAAAGACAGTGGTGAAAACTTTAAACGTACGTGAAGGGGACAAGGGGGCAGAATACCTCAGCCTCTCACCAGCTTCCCTATTCTGCTTCAGGTCTGCCTGAAGTCTGGCCTGGATTTGTGTGGGTTATTTCTATCTCAATATTTCCACCATCATCAACTGGTAAAAGAGTGAGAAAAAATAGATCAGAGATTGCAAAAAAAAAAAAGAAAAAAGAATTGCAGCATAAAAAGTGTGTTTTGCCATTTTGCCAAGTGTTTTTTCCAAACATTCTAAGGAAGCTTGCCTGATCCAGAGCAGAGCACTGAGGGTAGAAGTGTCTGCTCTGAGAATGAGGCCAACAGCCCCTGAAACACTTGTCAGATTTCATCATTCCAACGCTCATTCCCTAGCACAGAGAGCTGTGCACACAGTAGGTGCTTAATACAAACCTGGCTGAACCTCACTCACGCTCGCCTATGACCGACCGAAGGGCCTCCGGTAGACAAAGCACTGGCATTAACAGCAGCAGTCAGGACTATATTGACCACAAGGGACAGAACTCAGCTCATACTGACCTGTTTTCATCATCTCCTGTTTCTGAAAACTTTAGGTAACCTGCAGCCGGAGGCCAGATCCAGGTTGTCAAATGATGTCATCAGCAATCTCTCTCTCTCTTTTTTTTTTTTTTTTTTTGGGCGTCTTCTGGCTCTGCTTTCCCATTTCCCTCTTTATCAGACAGGTTTCCCCTGTGGGCTGGCTGAGACGGTAATCAGCACATCCAGGGGTACATGCTAGCTGTTCAGTAAACCCAGCAGAAAGAGATCTTCTCTTTGCAAAACATTCCAGTCAAGTTCTCAGGTTCACACTCATTAGATAGATTTGTGTCCTTTGCCCATTTTGCACCAGTCTTTGTGGTCAGAGGGTGGGAGAGCTTATCCCCAGGCTCATGTCATACATAGGGTGGGGCTTGGAGGGGACGGAGGAGGATGGAGGTGTTAGGTGGTCAGACTCGCACAAACCACAAGCAGAGAGGGAATGGTGGACCAGTGGAAAATGACTGCTACAATAACCCCAAATTACCATCCACCATACCACGCATGCTCTTTGTTGTTAAGATGTCTCTGGACTTTAAAGGAAAAGAACCCTATTTGAGTTATTTGACTGGTTAAGAATTCTCAGATATTTTTCCATAGCTGTGATCTTCACACCTTTCAATGCTACTCCATTGTACAAATATCTGACTTACAAGCTTCTCTGAATTACACATACAAAAATTGGTCCTGTTTGCATAACTCCTGTCAATTAAGGATTTGTCTCTACGCTTCATGTATTTGAAATCTTTGTAAAGAAGAGGTAGCAAGCCATCCAACTGTGTTTAACCAGATTACCTGTTCTATAGAACGAATGTAATCTAATTACTATTCTCTTCACATATTGATAGATTCCTTTAGCACATCTCAGCTGAGTGGAGACTGAGGCTGTAACAGCCTGGGTCCACGGAGGAGAGGACAACCACACAGTAAGTTGAACCGTGTAAGTTTTGGGTTTTTTGTTTTCCTTTTTTAAAAAATTTATTTATTTATTTATTTGTTTTTGGCTGTGTCGGGTCTTCGTTGCTGAGCACGGGCTTTCTCTAGTTGTGGCGAGCGGGGGCTACTCTTCGCTGTGGTGCACAGGCTTCTCATTGTGGGGGCTTCTCTTGTTGCGGAGAACAAGCTCTAGGCGCGCGGGCTTCAGTAGTTGTGGCGCGTGGGTTCAGTAGTTGTGGCTCGCGGGCTCTAGAGCACAGGCTCAGTAGTTGTGGAGTACAGGCTTAGTTACTCCGCGGCATGTGGCATCTTCCAGGACCAGGGCTCGAATCCGTGTCCCCTGCATCGGCAGGCGGATTCTTAACCGCTGCGCCACCAGGGAAGCCCGACCCGTGTAAGTTTAACACAAAGAATTATTAATTACACCAGGGGATTAGAATGTAAGGGATGGGGTACTAAGAATTGGAAAGAACTCTGAAGAATAGAGGAATAGCGGCAAAAGGGCCAGTCAGGGTCCCTGGGGCTGGGATGAAACTCCCCAAGAGGAGACCCCAGGCTCAGACACAGACCCTGTTGGAAGGGTTCACTGCCCTGGCTCGTGGGTAGCAGGGATGTCCCAGTGGGGTCCCATGGGCAGGACTTGCTGGCTATCCACCCTCCAGAGAGCCAGGGAGAGCTCTTCACGGGGAAGCATCTCAGAGGAGGACCTCCACCCAGAACCCCACGCGGGGCCATCCAGGAGGCAGCTGGCTGCTGGGTGCCACACACACCACCATCAGCAGACGCTGACCCCTGATGAGTCAGGCGCTCTGCTACAAAAGCACCGAGTGTGTGTGTGTATGTGTGTGTGCATGCACCATAGGGGTGGGGCTGGAGGGAGCTGCTGACCCTGAGTGCGCTGACCCCCAGGCACTGCCCGGGCTGGACGCCGCATGAGCCTGGGACCCGAGAAGCCCCGAACCAGCAGGACCCTCCTGGGTGAGCACCCTGCAACCAGGAAGCAAAACTCTTTTCCTCCTGGAATGTCTCCCTAGCACCTTCTACTCACAAAGCTTCAGGCTCAAGTGGCAGAGGAAAAATATTTCAAAGGCCCAGGTTTACTTTCACAGAGCAGGAAAACAAATGGAATCTGAAGGTGAGAGACAAGAAATAGATAACCAGCACAGGCTTGGTGCTATAATACAAATCTAAAGCATGCATATCTTTCATGTTCTTTATTTTTCCAAGTTCCTTTTCCTTTCTTGTGGGAGAGTGAGAATAAGCATCAAATTCTCTTCCTCAGGCAGTGCATTAAAGATTGCAAACATCACTTGACCAGCCGTGGAGGAAGAAGTAGTAAGAAGCAGCATGGGTGGATTTTGGAAGCAGGGATCAAGTGTCAGAAAGTTTTAATTTTATAGTAGTTTTTAGAGTAGGTTTCTCAACAACCCAAGGGAAGTTCCTCATACTTTACCATTTGAGAATTTGATCCTCAAAAGGCTTTAATAACCTTTACCACATATTTATCTCAGCACATGGTGGGGCTTATTATTTAAGTTTTGGAACACAAAAACAATAGCTCCTAAAGCTGTAAAATTGCTTTTAAAGTATAACATGACTCAAGCACACAACTTGATGAATTTTCACTGAACCCACTTGTGTAACCAGTGCTCTGGGTTTCATAAGGAGTTAAGGTGCCAGAAACTCCTTTGAGAATCTGAAGAAAGTTTAGGTTTCTTCTTCTCAAATACACACAAACGCAAAAAGTTTAGCTTGAAATGTCTGAGTTTTCGCAGAATCCTTGGTAACAACTCTTGCGCTAGATAAACACAAAATGGGCTTTCCCTCCCCATTCGAATACAACAATCTACTCATTATGCTTTAGTTTATTAGTCCAAAGAACAGGAAAATGATAACAAAGCACTAATCCCATGGATTTTTAGAATCAATAAATAATTTATGTGTTTTACATTTTGGTTGGCAATGTATTTTAAATAATAAATTGGTACGAATTGTATTGCCTTGGTTAAAAATAGTAATGAATTTTGTTGCTGTTTTAAATAATAGATATATCAATGGATTTTTAGATGAACACAAACTTTTCCTGGAAGATAAATGAGGAAGTACCTTATTTTTTCTGTACTGGATTTTGCCTCTTTTCCAATTTCACTTTAAACAACAATTTATGAATAATTATGCTCTTTGGAAGGGGCTAATCACAGGCAGAAATGGTAACATTTACTACATTTGTAGTCTAAATTCTTCAAATATTTAGACCCAAAAAGAAGATGCAGTACATATATACAATGGAATATTACTCAGCCATAAAAAGGAATCAAATTGGGTCATTTGTAGAGATGTGGATGGACCTAGAGTCTGTCATACAGAGTGAAGTAAGCCAGAAAGAGAAAAAACAAATATCATATATTAACGCATATATGTGGAATCTAGAATAATGGTACAGATGAACCTACTTGCAGGGCAGGAAAAGAGACATAGATGTAGAGAATGGACATGTGGACACAGGGGGGAAGGGGAGGGTGAGATGAATTAGGAGATCCGGATTGACATATATACACAACCAGGTGTAAAATAGCTAGCTAGTGGGAACCTTCTATAAAGCACAGGGGGATCAGCTCGGTGCTCTGTGACCACCTAGAGGGGTGGGATAGGGAGGGTGAGGAGGGAGGGAGGTCCAAGAGGGAGGGGATACAAGTACACGTATAGCTGATTCATTTCATTGTACAGCAGAAACTAACACAACATTGTAAAGCAATTATACTCCAATTAAACAAACAGACAAACAAACAAACAAAACCCAAAAAAGCACAGTTCATTAATCATAAGCACAGATGCTATTAACTGGAAATTATTACTTTGGCCACTAGATGGAGCTAGTATTATTTCAGAAATGGAATTGATGCTGGCATTTTCACATTTTCCCACTCTCTCAACCTAGGAGCTTTATATTTGCTTCCAAATTTGGTCAGGGATTCCAGAATTACTATTATTAATTGGATATATTCTTGTTAACAAAAAAGCTGTTTCCATTATTTCATATAAACAAACACCTAAATTTCTTATGTGAAAAATGAAGGGATCGTTCTAGACCTCTTCCAAATTTAGAAATATCTAACGTGTTCTAGAATGTTTTAAGAGTACCATTCAAATTCCTGCTACTTAGGAGGCATACTTTGATATTTCATTTTTTTTTATATTCATAATTGTGGCAGTTGACACTGACATTATAGATGAGAATTTAAAGCCTGCATTAGGGAGGAAGATAGAAACGGAAGAGAGACACAAAAGCCTCTTAATGGTATCTATTACGAAAGTTTACTGAATGTCTAAACATGCACCATTTCAAAATGCTGACTGAGGTGGTCGAAGAGAATACAAGTTATATGTTATATATACATCGAGTTCTGCTGTACCCTTCTTTTCCTTCCCACCTTTTGTACTTAACAAATATCTGTATTCCAAGAAGTTGATGTATATATAGAAGTTCCTATAGTTTCAACTTCACTATTTTCTATTCACAGACTCTGTACAAATCAGCATTGGAGCCGTATCTGCACCTGAAGTTGCTGGGGAAGGGAAAATTGGAGCGGAGAGAAGAAGAGATACACCCAGAGCAGCATCAAAGGGTTCATCCAAAATGAGGCCAACACATCACTGTGGAAAGATTGTGTGCGCTGCCGGCCAAGAGGTGACAGGGCTCAGCAACCGTTCAAACCCAGTAACTCGGGGGAAAAGCATTCACACAGTTAGCCCGAGTGTGCAGCATGAGAATGGATTTGACAGTAAGTGAAAGGCAAGGACATGAGGCTGTAATTGATTTCACTGATAAGGGCCCAGGAGGGAAGCTGCAGATGGACAATAGGATAGGATAGGTGGAGTGTGGACAGTCTATACACTTAATGGGCATAGTTTGGAAACAGCATGTGGTCTCCAGGCCACTGTAAATTACAGTTTAAAAATAAGGAACGGTGGCAGTTGCTAGGAGGGTATCTAAATTTAATTGTGTGATGATTAGGCTAATGGAATATAAAATCTGTTTGGGGGGTACATTCTCTAGATGTAAAATGAGGGTACAAGCAAGGATGGACAGGAATAAGGAAGCAGAGCTAGTAGCTAGCAATCCAGACTCCGGGAAAGCCGCGAGTTCTAATCCCTGCCCTGGGACTTCCAAGCAGGGTTAATTCAGCGCCGTTTGTGTTCTCTCGTCTGGAAAATGGAATAAAAGTGATACTATTGCATGTGCTTGAAGTTGGGATGAATTGAGATGATGTGGAACTGCCAGGTGCAATTTGTGATATACCCTCCCAAAGCTAATGACAATTATAAGGGATAACATTAACCTCTCCAGGTTGTTTGTTCTAGGAGACACTTGGATGGCATCTCAGAGAAGGAGACAGGTTTATCCTAGTTACTTAGGCAAGAAAACAGCAAATGACTAAGATTTGCCAAAGGACTAAGTGCCTCTTGATATGGTGGGAAAAAATATTCCATTCGGGGAAAGAAGTCCCCTGGGGGAATACTCACAGGGGAAGAGCTGCTGCCTCTTAGAATGTATATTTACTAAGTGGCTCGCCCATGGATCCACCCTCCTGTTCCTGTTCATGAGCTGAAATGTCGCTTGAGGAACTGGGAGGGGGGGACAAGGGGATCTCCCACTGAACCTCTCTGAAGCCTTGTGACTTGGGGAGTGGTCTGATTCTTAAGAGAGCATGCCACTGAGAAGGAAATTTTATTTACAGAAGAAAAAGAGGTACACAGATGTAATGATCTGCCAGAAATATAATTCTGCTAAAAGCAAAATGTCTGAAAATCCTTGACTTTTCCATGAGGATATCTTCACTGCTCAATGGACAGAAGAAACCAAAGGATGAGTGGAAACTTCAGACTTAATTTTGAAGAGATGACGTGCTATGGATAGCAAGCAACTAGATGGCAAGGGATGGTCTTGGCATGGTGGGGCCTCAGCAACTCCAGTCACGGAGAGCATGTGAGCCAGACCCAGGCAGAAGCCCCCGTGCTACTCAGGGGGTTAAGAATCTGGAGTGTGTCAATGTGGTTTGAAGTTGGTCTTTAAGAAATGTAAAGGAGCAACAAGTTATGGGTCTTACTGGGAAAACCAAGGTAAACTTATGTTCTTAAAGAAGAATACCATATGATCCACCAATCCCACTCCTGGGCATATATCCGGAGAAAACTCTAATTCAAAAAGATACATGCACCCCTATGCTCATAGCAGCACTATTTACAACAGCCAAGACATGGAATCAACCTTAATGTCCATTGACGGATGAATGGATAAAGAAGATGTGGTATATATATATATACACAATGGAATACTACACACCCATAAAAGAGAATGAAATAATGCCATTTGCAGCAACATGGATGGACCTAGATATCATCATACTAAGTGAAGTAAGTCAGAGAAAGATGAAAATCATATGATATCCCTTATATGTGGAAGCTAAAATATGATACAAATGAACTTATTTACAAAACAGAAACAGCGTCACAGACATAGAAAACAAACTTATGTTACCAAAAGGGAAAGGTGGAGAGAGAGAAATTAAGAGCTTGGGATTAACATATACACACTACTATATATAAAATAGGTAACCAACAAGGACCTACTGTATAGCACAGGGAACTCTGCTCAATATTTTGTAATAACCTACAAGGGAAAAGAATGTGAAAAATTATATATATATATATATATATATATATATATATATATATATATAAAACTGAATC
>NC_041223.1:82150882-82187329 GCF_002837175.3 Physeter macrocephalus
AAAAGAATGAGAAAAATTATGTGAAAAATTATATATATATATATATATATATAAAACTGAATCACTGTACTGCACACCCGAAACTAACACGACATTGTAAATCATCTACACTTCAATAAGAAACTGCAAGAAAAATGTAAATCGAAAAAAAATGAATATCTTCTCCAGCTCCGTATGAGTGGCTAAAAGGAGCGGCAGTGCCCGTGCACATGGCTGACACTCTAAGTCTACACACTCCCATGTAGAGATGTGGTCTCGTGTACTTGTGTCCACAGAGGAACACCGGGCTCCCAGGGGAGTAGCTGCTCTGATATCATGGTCAAAGGAGAATCCAAAATGAACAAAAACCGTCTTATTGCTGCTAGAAAGCAGGGGATGTTTTCAAGGATGTCGGGGGTAGTGCTAAAGAATCTAGGGACAATATAAGGAAACCCCTTTTGGTCAAGTTGTGATAATTTGATCAGAATTAATGGAAATGAGTGGTTTTTTTTTTTAAAGTCCTAGAAAATTCCAGAAAAGTTAATACAAAGGGCACAGTAACTTTAACAGAAAAGAAAGAAAAATGTGATGGTATATGTTTATTTTATTGATTTTAACAAGGAGAGGACTATTTCTGCATGGGCATATACGTTTTGTTATTAAATTTATATTTAGCAAGTATAGACATGCACTTTCTTTCTTGGGAGACGTTGGTAGCCAGTAAGACTTTCTGGTGCTGGGGAGTACACTGAACAGCCAGGTAGAGGGGTTTCCTACATATCACAAGGAGCGTGTCACAAAACAACCAGGTAGAAAAGAATAAACATTGAGGGTACTAAGATAATGAATTAACTAGCTGGTAAGACATGAAAGAATCAAGAAGAAGGCAAACCCTATGGCTTGCATTCGAGGAGATGAAAACTCAGTGGTACCTCTGTTATGATATAACAAAGCATAGGTGAGGTTCTCATAACACCAGATCTTAAAGGACTAGATCTATCTACTCCGCATGACAAGAGCTGTGACAGGACGGGCTGCACCAGCCATGCAAGAGTTAAAAAAATACATAACGGAGTGAGATGGCAGGTTTCAAAAACCTAGGTGAAAGCATGAATTGAAAGATCTTAGTGTCTGAAAAAAATGAAGGGTAAAAAGCCAAACAAACAAACAGCTCAGACAAATGACTACCAGTTCACATGTAACTTATTTTGAGAAAAGCAACTAGATTCTTCACTCCCGCCAAAATTCAACTGCTTGGTCACCGAAATCCTAGAACCTCAACTAATCTGAGACATTAATTGTGAGAGGGAAGAAGCAGGTTAAGTATAACAAAAGAAGGTATATAAACAATAATGAGAAAAAATTGAAGACATACAGACAAAAAAATAAACCCTGGGTTTTAATTTTTACAAAATACCTGTAAGCGCATTATTCTCATTGTAATTGTACACATTTTGTTGTTTATGGAGTTATTTAAATATTTGATTGGAGTTAGCTAATATTTAAAAATATTCAGGACTTCCCTGGTGGCGCAATTGTTGAGAATCCGCCTGCCAATGCAGGGAACGCAGGTTCGAGCTCTGGTGCGGGGAGATCCCACATGCCACGGAGCAACTAAGCCCGTGCGCCACAACTACTGAGCCCGCGTGCCACAACTACTGAAGCCCGTGCGCCTAGAGCCCGTGCTCCGCAACAAGAGAAGCCACCGCAATGAGAAGCCCGCACACCGCAACGAAGAGTAGCCATAGTTCGCCGCAACTAGAGAAACCCCGAGAGCAGCAATGAAGACCCAACACAGCCAATAAATAAATAAATAAATAAATTTAAAAAAATTCAAAAGAATTAGTCATAGTAAATTTACAATCATTGTTTAAATCATTTAAGCAATTTTAATTCAGCCTTTAATCAGTGTTTAACTGTTCAAGAAATTTTAATTTTCATAGTTTTGGTAATTAGTTGTAAGTTTAATGTGTTGAACATTAAATAAAATAAAAATGATGACGGGGCTTCCCTGGTGGCGCAGTGGTTGAGGGTCCGCCTGCCGATGCGGGGGACGCGGGTTCGTGCCCCGGTCCGGGAAGATCCCACGTGCCGCGGAGCGGCTGAGCCCGTGAGCCGTGGCCGCTGAGCCTGCGCGTCCGGAGCCCGTGCTCCGCAACGGGAGAGGCCACGGCGGTGAGAGGCCCGTGTACCGCAAAAAAAAAAAAAAAAAAAAAAAAAATGATGACGGTGTTCCTTTCTGAGCACAGAAAAATCCTTCTAGATATTAACTAATTTAATCATTACGTTAATAAAATCAGTACTTTAGATCACTGATTTAATTGCAACACCAGGGAACAGGAACTATGCTTGTTTGAAGTGGGGCTGGCTCTCATCAGTGGCTGGCGGGGCAGCCCCTGCAACGCCTCAGATCTGGGGTGGAACCAGGCGGTGGCCTCACGGGCAGAGATGCTCTGCCCACTGGTGGTCCAGGTGGGTGAGAAACGGTATAGGGGGCAGCTTCCTTTCTTGGAGAAAGATAATTTCTCACTCTTCCTGAAGCTGTGCAACAGAGAGGGGAGGCTGGCTGCCCTTCCACATGTTCATTTATCTCCGGCCTGGGGTGGGAGGCGCGGGTCAGCGCTCAGTGAGGGCTGCAGGGAGGGTCTGCAGATGGGACCTCACAGCGCCTCCCTGAAGCTGCCCTTCATTCTGCAGGAGTGGCTTCTCAGTTCACATTCTAAGTTCAATGCTTGATCTGTCACGCCACAGGCACAGCATCATTGCTCGCTTTTCTGCCTTGGATTGCAGAGATTTTTCAACAATTTGAATCGCGTAGCAAGGAAATGCCTCCTGTTTCTTCTCTATTTCAATAACCTTATTTTCTTGGGAAAACCTTTAACTTTTCTTTCCTGAGCCCTCTGAGAAAGCAGGCAAATGACTTTTCTTGTTCCTCATCTCCTCAGCCCCCAAGTTTGCCCCTTAGAACTAGTCTTGGAGGTTTAATAGTTATTTTCCAATAAAAGGGCTGTGTGGGCAAATAATATTGGAAACTATGAGATGAAACAGGATTACAAATATTTTCTTTACCATAAGACTTTGTTTGGCCAAGGAGCCATTTGGGGGGTGACTCCCTGCGAGCCCAGGGCTCTGCAGTCTATATTTTGGGAACTGTGGCGCCTTTCGGTGTCTTTCCTACTCCTAGTGCTGGGAGGTCTGGTTGAGGAGGAAGAGGAGATCAGTAAACAAATAAACAAACAAAATTAAAAGTAAACAAGAGCCGTCATTCGTGTGATGGTGAACATATAGTCAAAACAAAGCCAGACAAAATGAAACAACCTCCTCTCCTTTCCATTAAACAAGCAAATAAATGGAAACAACAGCATGGACCAAAGCAATAGAGGGACCTGTCTTCACAGGTGTATTTCTGCTGATGGACCACGTGCAGGCACCAGCGCTGGACCTCCAGGATGGCAGGGTCCTGCCCGTCCAGCTAAACTAACTGTGCTGTGAAGGGTTGTGTTGAGGCTGGGACATTCGACAGTGTAAACGTCTAATACGGTGCCTGTTACATGGGAAGGGTCCAACAAACAGTAACATTCTTTGATGTTAATATAACCGTAATCCAGAATGTTCCTTTTTGATGCAATAAAAATGGAAAAAAATGAATTTTCTCAGATTTTCACACTGTAGGGAACAATCAGTGTCTCTAAATCTAATTTACTGGAATTAAAGTAATAAAGTTGCTGAACTCCCTCAGATCTCCAGGTAACTCCCAATCCTAGATGTTTATTGCGATTCGATTAAAGAAAAACACTTGGTAAAGTTAGGATACGCCCAGCAGAGACTGTCCACTCAAAGGGCTGCAGAAATGGCCGACTTCGGGGGATAATTTACGTACCAGTGTGGGCCTCCCTGGCTCAACCCTCAGACCACTAAGGACTCATTGATCTCTCAGAGTTGTACTGGCAAGATGGGGGCTCGGAAAGACTCAAGCATACACCTGGAATAACAGTGCATTTATAGTGAAAACCGTAACTGCCAAGTGGACAAGATGACTAGATTCTTGCTTTTTGCGGCTGAGGCAGGCTTCCTTGGAAGTAAACATGATAGGAGACTAAATCATATTCTGAAGTTGGTTTGATGAGCGGAGAATCATAAAAGGGACGTGCCTTATAATGACCACAGGGTTTGGTTCCTGCCGTGAACAAGATGCTTTGCAAACAGTATCTCACAACCTCATTACTACCACCCAGACCCTGCCACCATCATGTCTTAAATTGTTCCAGCTGACCCTACGGCGGCCTACGGTGACCTCCCTTTGACTTTATCTCCTTTTACTTTCCTTTGTGTTCACTTAACTCCTGCCAACCTGGCCTCCTTGAAATTCCTCAGATGTGCCAAGAATGCTCCTATCTTTGGACAGTTGCTCTGCATGGAATGTTTCCCCCAGATATCCACTGGCAAACTCCCTTACCACCTTCCGTTCACCACTCAAATACCACTTCTCCATGAGGACTCCTCGACCGTTCAAATTCAAATCACACCATACCCTTCCTCCAGGGCCCTCCCGATTCCTCATACCTTGTTTTAGGTTTTCCTTTTTATTTGGTTTCTAACATACTATACGATTTACTTATTTATTATGTTTAATGCTTATAGTCTATGATATTGGGCAGGGATCTTTTTTTTTTAAGATTTTTTTTTTGATGTGGACCTTTTTTTTTTTTAAAGTCTTTATTGAATTTGTTATAATACTGCTTCTGGTTTTTTTTTTTTTACTATGCATAAGAAGGACACTTTAATAAAAATGGTAAATACTAGTATACACATGGGAAAAAAGCAGTTATTTTGAAAGTGGAAAAGGTAGTAATAAAAGAGACTTTTTAAAATTTGTTTTTCTAGAAAACACATGAAATAAAGCAGGTAAGAACATTCTCAGAGGACTTTAAAATGTGAGGTAATTGATAACACTGCAGTAATCACACACTGGTCCCAGCACAGACATTTTAAATATGAGCTTTATTTTAAATTTAAAGAAACACTGAAAATGAACACTTTTTACAAATTATACCGAACACTTAAAACATAATCTAGGAATGTTAAACAATAATTCTTCATTCAAAGTAATGACATTCATAGAATACATCTTGCTGCTAGCCAATATGGAGTTTAGTTAAATCTAGTGTTTTATATAAGCTTAACCATTAATCCTTCCTAAAATTCAATGATTATGATTCAGCTTTATGAGGTTAAGCTAATCTTCTATGCAATACTCTCATAGAACTTTTTCAAATACAAACAATTTATACCAGCAAGGAAATTATTAAAACATATATAAATTGTGCTGAGGGGCTTGATTAAAAGGCTGTCTATATAGAGAGATGCTTCTCACCTTAGAAAGCACACACACACACACACACACACACACACACACACACACATGAATATAAGACGCCAGGACATTCTTTTAGTTATGTTACACAGCACACTGCACGTTTATAAGTGTCATTCTATTATGTATGAACTGAAAACATATATTTTTTAAAAAGCCCTTGCCACGAGGGAGTGGAATATGCCTGCATTAAGCACAGAAATGCAGAGCTTTTTACAGGATGTCAACTGACTGTCTCCAGCTGGCTACCAGGCGCCACTGAAAACTGTCACCACCCTCAGAAAGGCAAGATGTTCTTGGTAATGATGTCCACAGCCTCCAGAATCTCCTCCTCCTCGATCACAAGCGGAGGTGCAAACCTGATGATATCACCATGGGTTGGCTTGGCCAGAAGTCCATTATCTCGAAGTCACAGACATACCTTCCAGGCATCACAGTAAGGGCTGTGATGGACACTCGGCAGCCTAGTGGATTGCCACCGTACATAGAACCATGTTCCCCTGGTTTAATGGGCAACATTATTTCATCATTATACAACACTGTGGATACAGGGTATACCAGAAAGTGCCTTTCCTAGAAGAACTGTATCAGGTCTGACATTTTCGTGATCAATAGCCAGCCATCTACCAGTTCTGGCCAATCCTGTCTGTATTTCATCAGCAATAAACAGAACCTGGTGCTGGGTTTAGAGCTCTTGCATGCCCACAAGGTAGCCTGGATCCAGAACAACAACGCCTGCTTCACCCTGAGTTGGTTCCACCATGAACACCACAACATTTGGATCCTGAAGTGCACGCTCAAGAACAGGCAGATCATTATATGGAGTGATTTCAAAACCTGACATAAATGGTCCAAAACCATTGTAACTGGTTGGGTGTGTGGAACTGGAGATTGCAGCCAATGTTCTACCCCAAAAGTTTCTGGCTGCAAAAAACAATCGTTGCTTTGTATTTTGGGATACGCTTCACAGTAGTATATCCCCATCTCCAAGCAAGTTTGCAAGCACTCTCTCCAGCGTCCACTCCTGTAATCATAGGAAGACCTTCGTGGTAGTTGAAAAGTTTAGTAACATACTCTTTTTTTTTTTTTTTTTTTTTTTTTTGGGCTGCGTTGGGTCTTCGTTGCTGGGCACACACAGACACACACACACACAGACACACACACACACACACACAAACACACACACACACACAAACACTTAATCGAATATAAGATGCCAGGACATTCTCTTAGTTGTGTTACACAGCAAACTGCACGTTTATAAATGTCATTCTATTATGTATGAACTGAAAAACATGTATTTTTTAAAAAGCGCTTGACATGGGGGAAGTGGAATATGCCTGCATTAAGTGCAGAAACGCAGAGCTTTATGAACTGCCTGTCTCCAGCTGGCTCCCAGGCGCCCCTGAAAACTGTCACCCTCAGAAAGACAAGATGGTCTTGTTAATGATTTCCATGGCCTCCAGAATCTCATCCTCTTCGATCACAAGCAGAGGTGCAAACCTGATGATATCACTGTGGGTTGACTTGGCCAGAAGTCCATTATCTTGAAGTCCCAGACACACCTTCCAAGCATCATCATCTTTGGTTTCTCTGATAACAATAGCATTTAATAATCCTTGTCCTCTTACAGCCATTACAGTATCAGAAGGTAGGTTCATGAGTTCATTTCTCAAGATGATACTCATATTCTCTGCATTTTCAGCAAGGTTTTCTTCTTCCAAAACCTCCAGGGTCGCGATGGCCACTCGGCAGCCGAGTGGATTACCACCCTACGTTGAACCCTGTTCCCCTGGTTTAATGGTCAGCATTATTTCATCATCACACAGCACTGCGGATACAGGGTATAAACCACCAGAAAGTGCCTTTCCTAGAAGGACCATATCAGGTCTGACATTTTTGTGATCAATAGCCAGTCATCTACCAGTTCTGGCCAATCCTGTCTGTATTTCATCAGCAATAAACAGAACCTGGTGCTGGGTGCAGAGCCTCACATGCCCACAAGGTAGCCTGGATCCGGAACAACAATGCCTGAATTGGTTCCACCATGAACGCGGCAACGTTTGGGTCCTGAAGTGCATGCTCAAGAGCAGGCAGATCATTATATGGAATGATTTCGAAACCTGGCATAAACGGTCCAAAACCATCATAACTGGTTGGGTCTGTGGAACTGGAGACAGCAGACAATGTTCTACCCCAAAAGTTTCCAGCTGCAAGAACCTTCTTTGCTTTGTATTTTGGGATCCCCTTCACGGTATATCCCCATCTACAAGCAAGTTTGCAAACAGTCTCTCCAGCCTCCACTCCTGTATTCATAGGAAGAACTTTGTGGTAGTTGAAAAGTTTAATAACATACTCTTCAAATCCACCGAGCACGTTATCGTAGAAGGCCCTGGATGTTAAGGTCAATTTGTCCACCTGACTTTTCAAAGCATTCACAGTCTTTGGATGACAATGCCCTTGGTTGAAAGCACTGTAGGCACTCAGAAAGTCAAAATGTTTTCTGCCTTCTACATCCCATACGTAAATACCTTTTCCTCTCTCCAGGGCTATAGGTAAAGGACGGTAGCTGTGGACACCATATTTAGATTCCCATTCAAAAATGTAATCAGAGGATGGAGGGCCTTGGCTGTTTTTTAGTTGCAACAGATGTAGCAGAAGCCACTGGAGAATGAACTCCACTAAGGACAGCAACAGTCTGCAAATGTGCTAGTTTGGAAAACATGATGTCCTTCAAGTAGGAATGTCACCAACGAGCTAACCCTTCTTCCCACAGTTCAGATTAGAATACAGATTTTTAACCCGAGATCCAGGGACTGTCTTCAGAGGGTCCAATAACTCCTGGTGGCACCTTGGAAGCCAGCCCAGGACACGCAGAGTCAACTGAGCAGCTGCCTGCTTCTGTTTTATGTTTTGGTTTTTTGGCCGTGAGGCACGACCAGGGATTGAACCCGCACCCCCTGCATTGGAAGGCAAAGTCTTAACCATTGGACTGCCAGGGAAGTCCCTCGGGCAGGGACTTTTGTTTTTTTTGTGGACGCATCCTAACTGTCCAGAAAAAGTAGTGGGCACGCAGGAAGTATCTGTAGGATGAATGGTTTATCTGACTGGAGCCCATGCTCCTTCCATTGTATGAGTAGCATCTCAACAACTGCGTATCTGTTCAAGGACACCCCTTACTCAGAGACTCCTTAGATGAATAATGGTAATGTTCTCCTTTCTCCTTTTGCTTCCACAGCTGATCAGTTCCCTTCCGACAGATTCTTTCTTTATATTGAGAAGACTCAATATCTAACAGACAATCCTGGCAGACCTGGAGCTAGTATCTTTACTGTGATTCTGTATGACTCTGTTTTCTGTTGAGAGCGATCTTAGGTCCCAGTTTTTGAGAAGGGGGTACATTTCATGGCACCCTATAAACTACCAATATCTTAGTGCCCATAGACCCTTGAAATGTACCAAATTTTCAGTATCATATTCAAACTAAAGTTTCCTGACACCTAGAAGTAGAGCCCCAATTACATGAGCCAAACAAATATCCTCTCTTTCTCTCTTTGTTCCCAACAAGCTGGTTTGATTTGAATTTTATTTCTCTTGCAGCTAAAAGAGTCCTGACTAATAAAACAACTTTCCACAAGAGAATCACCCCTATATTCTGCATTTTAATTACAACTAGAATTGATGCATAAAATGATGACATGATGCTCGGGAATAATAAGGGAAAAGCAATTCCATTTAGGTTTCTTTTCCCCCTTTCCTTCCCTTCCTCCGTCTCCTCTACTCCTGTCTTTAGTTCAAAAGAATTTAAACTGGCCGCATCCACTACATAGAAAGGCAGAAAAATGGACATTATGAGATGTTCGGTGTCAATGGTTATAACAACACATTTTCTGGTATTCCTCAGTTATAAAGAAAATGAAAGAAAGCAGTATTCCTGTCTCCCAAATGCCCTGCTACCTAGCTAACGGATTTTACTAGCAAATGGGAAGTCATTCCAAAAGACGTCTTTTAATGAAATAATGCCATTTGCAGCAACATGGATGGACCTAGAGATGATCATACTAAGTGAAGTAAGTCACACAGAGAAAGACAAAAATCATATGATGTCAGTTATATGTTGAATCTAAAAAAATAATATGAATGAACTTACTTACAAAACAGAAACAGACTCACTGACATAGAAAACAAACTCATGGTTACTAAAGGGGAAGCGTGGGGAGAGATAAATCAGGAGTTTGGGATTAACAGATACACACTACTGTATATAAAATAGATAAGCAACAAGGAGCTACTGTATAGCACAGGGAACTATATTCAATATCTTGAAATAACCTATAATGGAAAAGAATCTGAAAAAATAAAAAAAAATTTTTTTTAAAGATCTCATTTTGCTGCTTTGCCTCTTGCTACTTGTGTTACCTGATCAAATTGCTTAACCTTTCAGAGACTTATTTTTCTGGTCTGGAAGTGAGAATTATGATATCAATCTGGAATAAGGGGAAGCGTGGGGAGAGATAAATCAGGAGTTTGGGATTAACAGATACACACTACTGTATATAAAATAGATAAGCAACAAGGAGCTACTGTATAGCACAGGGAACTATATTCAATATCTTGAAATAACCTATAATGGAAAAGAATCTGAAAAAATAAAAAAAAATTTTTTTTAAAGATCTCATTTTGCTGCTTTGCCTCTTGCTACTTGTGTTACCTGATCAAATTGCTTAACCTTTCAGAGACTTATTTTTCTGATCTGGAAGTGAGAATGATGATATCAATCTGGAATGGAATCATCCCAGAGAGTCATAACGTACTAGGAAAATGTATGTGAACTGCCTGGTCCAGAGCAGACACTCAATAAATGGTACCTATTTTTATATTATCACTATCACTTTACCTCAGCCTAGTATTTTTAGAATCAAGAAGGAGAAGGATGTAAAAAGGTGTCCTGATTCAGTCTTTAAGAATAGCTAAGGAAAATAGGACATTGCTAAGTAAGCAAGAAATGTGTGTGTCTGTTTCATGCCTACATTAGCAATAATGTGAAATAGCTGCAAAATTAAGTTTCTTTTATGGTAGCCTTCATGTGTTCTAGTCTTGTATCAATGATTTCCTTGCTCCTGTTTTAAAGAGTCTGTCTGAATGATCAAACCAGTGAGGTGTATCAGCAGAAGTGAAGAGTCCTGAGGGAGAGAATGTTCTTGACTCCCATGCAGATTCAGCAGCCTTTTCTGTCACAGAGCAAACCAAGCTTTACTTGACTGGTTGCAGGTTTGACTGAAGATTCTGGCCCTGAAGTTGAAGTTAGGTTTTTACCAACAATGATAATGACATCTACTTCTGTTACACCAATGCCATTAAATATATATATATATATATATATATATATATACACACACACATATAAATATATGTGTATATATATACATATATGTATTCTCAATGGCCTAAAACTCTTAAGTATGCAAAGTATGCAGCCGGGAAGGGTGGGAAGATGCTGCAGGAAGATTAAGAAAAAAACAGGACATGACTCTTTTATCAGCTTTTCTTAGGCAAAGCACTTTTGGGGTATTTTTTTCCTTCCAGGGACTGATTAAATGTTCATGCCCATGGCAATGGAGATCCTTAAAATAACCAAATATTGTAAAGTACAGTGTTTCTGATAACCATACAGCATGGTCTTGAGTTAATTTTTTATTTTTCTCATAATAGGTATCAGTACAAAAATAATGTCTTACATCAGCACGATGCTGAAGGCTTAAAAAAAGATGCTTTCATGTGCATTATCTCATCTTTACTATCCTAACAAAATAGTAATGGAGGTAGAGTCTGCACCCATGTCCCAGTCTGTTTTACAGTTGTACAGTTTGAGGCTTAATGTGCTTAAGTATTTTGTCAAAGACGAGTAAGTGGCTCATCTGGGAGATTTGGAGACCTAAGTGCAGTGTCTTTTTGGCTATACCAGATACCAAAATTATTTTTTTCTTGGATGCTCATTTATTTTCTTGTTTGTTTTAAAACATCAGACTTGAATATCTTCATTGTGCTAAGAAAGTCTTATATCTTCGGTGAATGCAGAACTCCTTTGTTTCCGTTCAAGTGAAGGAGAAAATCAATTTACTTTCCTACCAAATCTGGCTCCTACAAGATGAGGATTTGCCTCATCATCTTTTTATGAGAAGAGAGTGGTACCTGGGAAGTATCAATAGCTGGCTTATCCACACTCACTCCATCCCCGTACCACTAAAGCTCTCATTTAAATGATGCATAGTGGGGAGAGGGCCTGTGCAGAAAATCCAGCATGTTCTTGGGGCATGTGTTGCAGAGCAGCTGTCAGTCAGGAAATCTTAGGAAAGTTTTCCAGTCCTAAATTATTGAAGACTGATGAAGTGCCACATATGCATTCTTTCTTTACCTGTCTTCTCTTCTTTTCTCTCCTAGTTGGGTAGTGATAAGCACGGGATGATAAGACACTGTGCTGAACTAAATTGTCTAGAAAACATGGTCTGGACGAAGGATGCGAGGTTGAACACAGGGGTGCTAACATTTGTCTACTTTTTTAAATTTATTTTTAAATTAAAGTATAGTTGATTTATGATGTTGTGTTAATCTCTGCTGTACAGCAAAGCGACTCAGTTTTATATATATATATACATATAAAGAATAGGAGTGCTAGTATGCTTCTTAACCCGGGTTCTGCACATGATACATCCCCCTCCAAAAGCACCCTGTCTCATCCTTTTTTTCCCTCATTCCTTTTTCCAGTAAAGAGCCTTCCATTTTGTTTGATATCCATCTAATTTAAAGTATAGTTGATTTATGATGTTGTGTTAATCTCTGCTGTACAGCAAAGCGACTCAGTTATATATATATATATATACATATATATATACATATATATATACACACACACACTTTTTCATATTCTTTTCCATTATGGTTTATCACAGGATATTGAATAGCATTCCCTCCCTGTGCTCTACAGCAGGACCTTGTTTTTGATGCAAACTATTACATAAAGAATAGGAGTGCTAGTATGCTTCTTAACCCGGGTTCTGCACATGATACATCCCCCTCCAAAAGCACCCTGTCTCATCCTTTTTTTCCCCCATTCCTTTTTCCAGTAAAGAGCCTTCCATTTTGTTTGATATCCGTCTAATTTCTCTCTCTCCAGCCACAGAATCTCATTAACTGTTGCCCAACAGTAAAGTCAGCCTTTTATTCCCAGACAGATGGTCCACGGAGCCTACAGACTCACCTGGAGCAGGTGATGGGCATTCCGCTCTATCTAAGCTCACCTGAGTGTGTTGGCTCCAGCCCTTACTGTTCATGAAGAAATCACAAGTCCTGAAAAGGAAGTGAAAACACAAGTGAAGTGTGAGACTCAGTGAGATGATCTAATGTGTGTATAAATGACATTTCAAAAAGGGGGGAGAGAGAGAGGATGAGGTGGAAGGAATATCTATGGACATAGCAACGGTAACTTCTCCAAAAGAAGCGCTACTAGATCCAGGCAAATTCACTCCATAGTAAAATGGCTAAAAATCAGAGAGAGGGCTAAGGAAAAGAAAAGATCAGGGAAGCACTAAACAGACCCTCTCTCTATCAAGGAATAAGGAACATTCCCTGTTCTCAGAGTTGTGGATCTGGAGAGCATGTGCCTGGCAGGATTGCATCATCGTTATGGGCCAGCGAAGCTATGTGTCTCTGTTCCTTTCTTTTTTGGGAATGCGGGTGTCTAGTGTGTGTATAAATGACATTTCAAAAAGGGGGGAGAGAGAGAGGATGAGGTGGAAGGAATATCTATGGACATAGCAACGGTAACTTCTCCAAAAGAAGCGCTACTAGATCCAGGCAAATTCACTCCATAGTAAAATGGCTAAAAATCAGAGAGAGGGCTAAGGAAAAGAAAAGATCAGGGAAGCACTAAACAGACCCTCTCTCTATCAAGGAATAAGGAACATTCCCTGTTCTTAGAGTTGTGGGTCTGGAGAGCATGTGCCTGGCAGGATTGCATCATCGTTATGGACCAGCGAAGCTATGTGTCTCTGTTCCTTTCTTTTTGGAATGCGGGTGTCTAGTCGAAGTTACCTTTTCCTTATCTTACCAATATATGTTGGGTGCATGGGGCAAAACTAAAGTAACTATTTAATTCACAGATCCATTTTTAGGAGGAGCCACTCCCAAAGAGCTGCAGTTGAGAAACTCACTTCTGAAGCCTCATTTGCATCAGGGTCTGGTGCAGATTACTAGATCCATATTACTAGATCTTTATTAGATTTAATTACTACTAGATCCTGGACTTTGAGCTTTGTGCAGTGATTAGGTGAGGTTTTGGGGTTCTTGGGAAATATGTGCACATGGAGCCAAAAGGAGTAGGATATTTTTACAGCAATGGCCTCCAATGAATCAAGTCTCCCAGGGTCCAGACACTTATAAATTCCCCTTCCCATTGGCTGTACGACTTCTGGCCAGTGGGACGTCAGCACACATGGTGCCTGGGATGGAGGGTGGTAATCACGTGGTAATCATGATTACCATAATTACCACACATGGTAATCATGGCCCAGAAGCCCCACCTCTCACGGTTGAGGCATCCAGGCTCCCACAGCTGAAGGCCTCCCCCAGGTAAGGTCAGACCAGACAGCAGAAAAGACGACTGGTCTGCCCACAGGATCTTAAGGAGAAATAAACAGCTGTGGTTTAAGTCATTGCATTTTAGCAATATATAACATTAAGATAATCAGCAATATATGACTGAAATAATATGCTATATTCAATTTTAAAAGTTTAATAAAAAATGCTCGTAAGGGCAGGAATTGTCATAGCTTAGGCACGATATTTTTTCCCAACTATATGATGTAAGCAAAAGGTATCACAAATCTACATTTATGAATGAAATTTGATAGTTGTACAAAACTCCCGTGAACTATGTCAGGTCTGTAGATTTCAGAGATTGTTTTTTGATGGTTAGGAACCCTACCTACTCTAAGAGATCCGAGTTATCACTTAAAAGGGAGCAAGAGAATATCCTAAAAGATGCTTTATTGTTACCTCAATTGTTTAGATCCTCTCTGTCCCTGGAAATAGTCACTATTTATGATTTCCCATCGGGGGAGGGGGGAATGGTTAGATTCAGGAACTTTTCCTATAAAATGTATAGGTGGTTTCTCTTTATTAAATTATAACATCGCATTTTTTAAGAACAAAAATATTATGCTACCAAACTATAAGAGGATGCAGATCCAAGGAAAATTATGGTCAAGGAAGCAGTTAAGGTCACTTTAAGACTGTCTGCAGCTTTTTTTCCAAGTTAATCTTAGGCGTTTTCTTTTCCAAAAAAAAAAAAAAAAAGAGTAGACTACAGGTCGAATTGTTTAACTTAGGCTCCTTGGATTTTAGTGCTTTCACAGAGTTAGTATAGTTAGTAAGTATAGTAGTAGTAATTACTATATGGTAGTAGTGTTAGCATAGTTAGTAAGAACAGTCTTGAGACAAATGTAAGTCCAATCTTAAAATGATATATAGAGCCAAATCCTATTTTTTCTCCTTTTTATCATGCTTTGAATCAATGCATATAACCCAAGTGAATTCAATGCATATACTACTGTTCTAATCAACAGAAAGGTAAAAATTTCTGTTTATTAAAATGTATGTTCATTGTCTCTAAGAGAGAATTATCTTAAAAAATGATTGGGCTGAGAAAAACTTCTGGATTCAGCTCTGACCTGTAAACAGCTTGGAAGTCATTGTTTCCAACCTTAAACAAGAAGCTTGAACAACTGAACATAAATGCCTTTCTTGGCCGCATCAGAGAATTGAGGTGGCAGGCAAGAAATATATTATAAACATGAAGACTCAGGTAAGCTAAAAGCAAAGAAAGAGAGGAAGGTAAACCAAGCTGATATTAATCAAAAGAAAGAGGGAAGAGCTATATTATATCATACAAAGTAGATTTCAGAACAAGGAAGAGTATTAGTGATAAAGAAGAGCTTTACATAATGATACATGAGTCCATCCTCTAAGAAGACAACCATCCTAAACTTTTATGATCCTAACAACAGACCGTCAAAAGGTTTCGATACATGAAGCAAAAACTAACAGAACTGAAAGAAGAGACAGGTTCACTGCTGGAGCTGGTAAACATCTCTCGAAGTGTTTACAAACTAATAAATTAGCTGCCCCTTGGGAGGGAAACTGTGTAGAGGTAGGAGGGGGGCTTACCTTTGATTTTATGGCATTTTTTACCTTTTCAGTTCTGTACCATGTGAATCTATTGTGTATTCAAAAATGAATACATTAAAAGAAGGAAAAATCCTTTGGAATTAGCCTTGGATGCAAATACCAGCTCTGCCACGTAGTAGGGGCCTCAGTTTTCTCATCTGTGAGATATGGACCGCAGTGCACACACTTCCTTGCAGTTCCATAGCGGCTGTGAGGCTAGAACGAGACATATGTCCGGTTGTGACGACAGTGCCAGGTACTTGGTAAGCCTTAATGGTCACTTTTTGTGTCTTAGGTGTAATTCATTGAAAACTTGTCTGTGATTGTTGAGCTGCAAAGGTCTGGGTAAGACCTCTAGTACTATTTCTGTAGTGCCCTGGGTTCTTGAATTTCTACGGCATATGGTGATTCCTTATCTTTGTGCTACTTAAGTTTGATGATTCGTATTCATGGTGCTCAGGAATTTACTCCTATGTTACCACTGACATCACTGCATTAGGCAGCTAGAACACAAATCATTTGGAGTCATCTTAATTCTTGATGGGCTTCACCGGCCCAGTTCACTGAGCCCCTGTGGCCTCTGGCACCTACCTGGCACAGCTCTTCGAGGTGTATACCAGAATACCCTTCCTTGGGTTCTGCTGCTTGCTCAAGCTTTGCAGGGCAACGTTTAGAACAAATATCTGGAGAAAACCATAATTCCCAAAGACACATGCACCCCAATATTCACTGCAGCACTGTTTACAATAGCCAGTGTAAATAAAGAAGCTGTGGCACATATATACAATGGAATATTACTCAGCCATAAGAAGGAATGAAATTGTGCCATTTGCAGGGACGTGGATGGAAATAGAGACTGTCATACAGAGTGAAGTAAGTCAAAAAGAGAAAAACAAATATCATATATTAATGCATATATGTGGAATCTAGAAAAATCGTGCAGATGAACCCATTTACAAAGCTGACATAGACATAGACATAGAGTACAAATGTATGGACACCCAGTGGGGGAAAGGGGAGTGGGTTAAATTGGGAGATTGGGATTGACACGTATACACTACTATGTGTAACATAGATAACTCATGAAAACCTACTGTATAGTACAGGGAACTCTACTCAGTGCTCTGTGGTGACCTAAATGGGAAGGAAATCCAAAAAAGACGGGATATATATATACTTATAACTGATTCGCTTTGCTGTACAGTAGAAACTGACACAACATTGTAAAGCAACTATACGCCAATAAAAATTTTTTTAAAAAAAGAAGCAAAGAGTGTAGGCAGGAAAGAAAAGGCAAAACAATTGGACAGATTTTCTTGTGGGCCCATTTTTTTCTGACATCAATTCCAAAATAATTTGGTTATTTGTTTAGATGTGACATTGTGGTACATTTAATCGATGTATGATCATTTTTGGTCTCTTTACTTTATACTTTAGGAGAAATAGAAGCACGTTAATGAGAATGAAAACCATTAGGTGTAATAATCATAGCCACTATTAAAAGGCCGTGTGCAGAATCTGACCATGAAAAGGAATGACATCATTTTGATTAAACGTTTGAAGCTTTTTGACATTTTGAAGCTAAGAATTTATAAAAGGTCAAAGGATCAAAAATTAATTCTAAATAAAGGTTGGTTCACACTTTTAAGGCAGGTCAGCCTTATATAACAGGTGCTGAAACCATGTGAGGCTGTCCGTGCTGTGCAGTTGTGATGATTTAAGAGGAAAAAACTTTGTGTTTCGTGAATCCAGAACCACTCATAACATACTCTCTCCTCAAATACTCACCTACCCGCGGTATCTTCATACTGCCCTTAGATTCTCCAAGGTAGACCTTATTCACGTTTATCTTTCTGTTTGGCATTTTTTTTTTCTCCAATGCATCTAAAGGAGCCAGATTTCCAATTTTAAAAAATCAGGAGGAAGTTAAACTTTTCATGGAGATTATAGTAACAGGGACTGGATTTACCTTCTGGCCTGAAACCAAACAAAAACAAAAACAAAAACAAAAAACAACTGTACCAGATGTATGAAACAATGGTTTCCAAAGCATTGGACATTGCTCAATGACACATATTGATCCCTGAGAGAGGGAGCAAATGAAAACAGTGGCCCATATAACTGCCCTGTATTAGGGCTTTAAGAGGGTCTCCAGGCTGCAGTGCAGGGAGGAGAGTCCAGTGAACTCCCTGGGTTGAGAGGCCAGTGCTGAGAGTCCAGGAGAAGGAGTCTAGAGTTTGCTGGACAGAACATCGGACGTGTCTGTACTGAGAAAGAACAGTAAAGAGCTGCAGAAGGTGTCCTTTGAATATTTAGGAGAGTCCTGATCAGTGTATCCAAACTGCTCCAGGCCCACAAAAGAACTTCCTGAAAGGATTTCTTATCCTCTCTATAGCAGCCATTGTAACAGGTGTGAGGTGATATCTCACCGCAGTTTGGATTTGCATTTCCCTGATGATTAATGATGTTGAGGATCTTTTCATTTACCTGTTGGCCATCTGTGTGTCTTCTTTGGAAAAATGTCTATTCAGGGCGTCTACCTATTTTAAAATCGGATTGTTTGGTTTTTTTGCTATTGGGTTGTATGAGTTCTTTATGTGTTTTGGTATTAGCTCCTTGTCACATAGACGATTTGCAAATATTTTCTCCCATTCAGTAGGTTGTCTTTTCATTTTGTTGATGGTTTTCTTTGCAGTGCAGAAGCTTTTTAGTTTTATGTAGTCCCACTTGTTTATTTTTGCTTTTCTTGCTTTTGTTTTTGGTGTCAGATTAAAAAAATCATCACCAAGACCTATGTCGAGGGGTTTACTGCCTATGTCTTCTTCTACGAGTTTCATGGTGTCAGGTCTTATGTTCAAGTCTTTAATCCATTTTGAATGAATTTTTGTGCGTGTGTAAGCTAGTGGGCCAGTTTCATTCTTTTGCATGTATCTCTCCAATTTTGCAAACACCATTTATTGAAGAGACTATCCTTTCCCCATTGCGTATTCTTGACTCTTTGGTTGTAAATTAATTGACTGTATATGTGTGGATTTTTTTCCTGGCTCTCTGTTCTATTCCATTGATCTATGTGTCTGTTTTTATGCCAATATCATCATACTGTTTTAATTAGTATAGCTTTGCAATAAAGAATGAAATCAGGAGGTGTGATGACTTCTTTCTCAAGATTGCTTTGGCTGTTCAGGATCTTCTGCGGTTCCATACAAATTTTAGGATTTTTGTTGTATTTCTGTGAAAACTGCCATTAGAATTTTGATACAGATTTCATTGAATTTGAATATTGCTTTGGGTAGTATGAAAATTTTAACAATATTAATTCTTCCAATCCATCAGCATGGAATATCTTTCCATTTATTTGTGTCTTCTTCAATTTATTTCCTCAATGTCTTATAGTTTTCAGTGTATAGGTCCATCACCTGCTTGGTTAAGTTTATTCCTAGGTATTTTATTCTTCTTTATGAAATTGTAAATGGGATGGTTTTCTTAATTTCTCTTTCTGATTGTTATTAGTGTATAGAAATACAATATCTTTTTTGTGTATTGATTTTGTATATTGCAAATTTACTGAATTTGTTGATTAGTTCTAACAGTTTTTCAGAAAGTCTTTAGGGTTCTCTGTATATAATATCATGTCATCTGGAATTAGTGACAAGGTAACATTTTTTTCCAATTTGGACTACCTAAAGAAATCTTGAAAGCAAGACTTGAAATGGTCCAATTGCTTGCAGGTAACTTTACTGCATCCTAGAATAAAAGTCAAGAATATTTTTAGTAATACAAAAATATCTAATACTCAACAAGGTAAAACTCACGATGTCTGATAGCCAGTTAAAAAAAATGTACAATGTGTGCAAAGAAGCAGGAAATTATGGTCCATCCGGAGGAGAATAGTTAATCAATTGAAACTGACGAAGAACTGACTCAGACAACAGAATTAGCAGAGGAGGGTATTGAATAATTACTAAGGTTGTATTTCACATATTCAAAAAGCTAAGTGAATACATGGAAAATATCAGAAAGATCCAAATTGAATTTCTAGAGGTGAAAACCACGAAGTGTGAGATGAAAAGACCACTGGATGGAACTAATGACAGATCAGACGTCGCAGAAGGAAAGGTTGGTAAACTTGAAGTCAAAGCAGTAGCAATTATCCAAGGAGAAACGCACAGAGAAAAGAACATCAAAGGAAAATGAACAGAGTATTGATGACTTGTAGGGAAATATTAAGTGGCCTAGTTTGTGTGCAATAGCAATTCTTTCAGGGAGGAGAGGTGAAAAAAAATAATTAAAGAAATAATGGCCAAAAGTTTCCAAATTTGGTGAAAACCATAAACCCATATATTCGAAAAGTTCAGTAAGTTCCAAGCACAAAAAACACAAAGAAAATTATATGAAGGCACACATCATTAACAAATTGCGAAAAACTAGTGCTAAGATAAAATACTAAATCGAGAGAAAGGACACATAATTTAAGAGGGAATAAAGATAAGGATAATAGTAGATTTCTTTTTATAATCAATACAAGTGAGAACAACAGTTTCAAGTATCAAAAGAAAAAAATTAACTCAAAATTATAACTAGTGAAAATATCTTTCACAAAAGAAGTGAAATAGAAACTTTTAAAGACACAAATAAGCTAAAAAAATTTCAACACCAGCAGATCTATCATCACTACAGGAAATACTAAAGAAAATCTTTCACGCAAAGGGAAAAGGATGCCAGGTCGAAATAGTGATTTACACAAAGAAACAGGAGTATTGATAGTGGTAACTACGTGGGGAAGAATATGATCATTTTTTTTCTTATTTTAAAAATCTCTCTAAATACCAATTGACAGTTTAAACAAAAATGACAGCAATGTAGTGTGGAATTTATAGCATCTTCAAATGTAAGATGATTACCACAGTAGCAGGAAAGCAGGATGGGAGAAACCGCAGCATACTACTGCAAGGTTCTCACACTAATATTCTACTAAAGTGTTATAATTTGAAAGTAGACGGCAAATATAATAAAGATGTGTACTATTAACCCTCAGCCACCACTGAAATAGACAAAGAGTGAGCTCTCATAAGCCAACAAACAAGATGCAATGGACTCATCTAAAATAACCAATTAATTTTTAAAAGACAGGAAAACAGGAAAATAGAACAAGGAACAGATGGAACAAATATAAAATGAATAGTAAGATAGATAGATTTCAATCTAATCATATTAGAAATCACATTTAATGTAGATTACCTCAAAGTTCAATTAAATCAGAGATGATCAGATTGCATAACAAACCGAAACTCAACTCAGTGCTGCCTGCAGAAAACACTTTAAATATAAAGACATAAAGAGGTTAAAAATAAAAGCTTGGAAAACATATACCATATGAACACAAATCAAAAAGAGAGCTGGACTGGGTATATTAGTAGCAGAAAAACTAGATTTCAGAGCAGTAGATATTACCATGGATAAAGAAGGTCATTTCATAATGATAGAGGCAATTGATCAAGAGGACTTAATGAGCCTCAATGTTTATGCATTTAATAACAGAGCTTTAACATATATGAAGCAAAAACTGATAGGTGAAATCTACAAAAACGTTAATAGGACAAATAAGGTTGCAGGATAAAAGACCAATTTTTAAAAAGCAATTGTATTTTTATATACTAGCAATGAACAATCACAAATTGAAATTAAACAGAAACATTTATAATAGCATCAAAAATACTTAACACCAGGGGATAAATTTGACAAAAGATGCCCAAGACTTATTCACTGAAAACTTCAAAACCTAACTGAGAGAAATTCAAGACCCAAATAAATGGAGAAATAGAATGTATCATGGGTCCAATAACTCGGTGTAGTCAAGATGGCAACTCTCTCAAACTGATCAATAGATGCAATTCAATCCCAAACAAAATGCCAAAAGGGTGCTTTGTGGTTGTTTGTTGTTGTAGAAACTGAAAAACCGGCTCTAAAATTTGCATGGAAATGTGAAGGCTCGAGAATAGACCAAACAACTTTGAAAGAGAGGCACAAAGTTGGAGGACTAAAATTACCAGATTTTAAGACTGCTTATAGAGTGACAGTACCCAAGCCACCGTGGTGTGGGCGTAAAGGTAGAATACTGGAAGAGAATGGAGAATCTGGAAATAGATCTGCACATACGGGGACAACACATATTCGTTTGACAAGGGTGCAAATGCAATTCAGTTGAGGAGGATTCTTCTCAGCCAAAGGTGAACTGGAAGGGCTCAGCTCTTCTTGGAAGCAGAGGATGCTGAGGTGAGGCTGGGAGGGCTGAGGGGCAGAAGCCAATGACAGGTGACACTCATGTGGGCTCCTGAGCATGCGTGCTACGTACTGCGCCTCCAGAAGCTCACGAGTGCAGGTCTGCAAGAGACTGGGAAGTCTGTGCTGAGCAGGTAAGAAACAGCAAGCAAGATTGACTATTAACGTAAAAGGACCTCATTCTTAGCCATGGGCATTTGAGACCTGGGTGTAGTCAAGATTCAAGTGAGAAAATAAATGACAAGGCTCGGAATTAGCCTTTTTCTTTCTTGCTTGCTCTTTTATACATACACGAGAGCAAGATGTATACACACATGTACACATCTACTCTCATATTCTCATAGTCTAATTGGCATTTTTTCAGGAGAAATAGAGTAGCATAAAAGATATTAAAGGTACTAGAAAGTCACATGAAAAAGCGTACTCCCTTCTAAATTAGATTTTTGTCACATTTTATCATATTTTAATCACATAATCTCCTTGAAGAAAAAGCCTTTTCATAAGTTTAATACATGACTCTGACGTTCCTTTAATAATTCATAATAGAAGACGTGCTAAATTTAGCATAATGTCCAAATAGATTTATTACTTTCAAAAGTGCATAAGAATATTCAGTTCTTTAATTCCCCTTCCCCAACAGGCTGTGGAGACAGTGCATTACTGTGGAACAGCGTGCTTTTCCATCTGGATTCCACAGAGCCTTAGGGCTCCCCCAAAGGAGTCTCAGGCGTGTGGGGTCTGGGAGGGTTGGTGAAGGGCTAAAGATCCCTTCCCACTTTTCCTGTGAGTCCAAGTAATATTTCATTTGAAAAAAAAAATTGTTCTGCTCTTGGAAAAAATAAGGAGAACCAAAAAGAACAGGAGTAAAAAAAGCCACTTTTACAATAGCACGATCACTGACAGGAGTCGAGACATCGGTGTGATGGGTAGTTCCACGTGTCAGCCTGACCGGACCAGGGCATGAACAGCTAGCTGGTTAACAGAGTTGCTGGGTGAGCGTGTTTCTGGAAGAGATTAGCATTTGAATCGCAGACGGAGTGAAGCACACTTCTCCCTCCAGCGTGGCTGGGCCTCATCCCAGCTATGGAGGGCCTGAGTAGAACAAAAAAGGCAGAGGAAGGTTGGATTCCCCGAACTGTATGAGCATCCAACTTCACTCTTGGTGGTCCTGTATTTCAGGCCTTCAGACTTGGGCTGGAATCTACACCATTGGCTCTTGGGCTTTCAGGCCTTCAAACTACACCAGCGCCTCCCGGGGTCCCCAGCTCACAGAGGGCAGGTCCTGGGACTTCTCAGCCTCCATAATCACTTGAAACCACACCTTACAATAAGTCTCTTACACACATATGTATTTACATATCTGTCTATCTCCTACTGGTTCTGTTTCTCTGGACACCATGACTAATACACTTGGGGTGTTATCTAGCTATATGGCTTGAGCAAATTATTTATTTTTTGAATTTGGACCTGCAAAGATTAAGGGTAATGTAGCTCACATCTAGCAACCACTGAATGGCCCTAGAATAGGCTAAGAGGTGATGCCGCGTTCAGCTCAGAATAATTGATCATCTGAATTTCAGTACCCCGGTTATGCTCAATGACTACTGCTAAAACATTTTCTCTTTGTTAGACAGCATGTTTTAAAAATGATGCTAATATCGTTACCTTACCTCTCAATAAAAGTTACCATGTATTGAAGTATTCTTTCATTTAATTGAATCCTTCTAACAATCCTGAGTTGGCATTATCTCCACTTTACCAATAAAGGCTGATGAAACTCAGAGACGTTCAATGACTTGTCAAAATTGCACAGTTCTCCCAGCCCTTGTGGACCCCAAATCTTGCCTTTCTACCCCACAGGCAGCCTTGCTTCAGGACAGCTTTGGACCAGGGATGGGCTCATTTGTGGAATCCATGTCTGAGTATCAGGATACTTCTGGGTTCTGTTATTTAATGAATCAGTGTCTCCTTGAGTCAGAGTCTGGATAAGGACATTAAATGCAGTAAGTATCTGATCAAGATTTTCTTGCGCAGACTCAGTGGCGAACACTCTCCCCCTTTTGCTCATTAAAGGCGGCATTTCATTAAATATAACCTCCCAGCGATTTACGTGGCCGAACTAGGATTCAAACCATTTAGCTTCAGCTTAACACCCATGCCACTCTGCCTCCCAAATACACTCTACAAGGAATGCTTTAATTTCAAAATAGTAATCCCGTTATAAAAATCTAACCTAGAAAGATCTCTAAGATGTTGGGCGTCCTCCTTTTTCCCTTTCAGCACTCAAATCACTTTAATGCTGCATCGTTAATCCCAACAGAGATCTTATGTCTGAACAATTTCAACAATATTCAGTGTCTGTATAAATCCACTCTCCACTGTCTGGATTAATGGGGGTTATTTATATGTACACATAGGGTTACGTAAAATACTGTGCATCAATAAATTACATTTATACAGTTTATTAGGCTTTCCCATTCTTGGGTTATTTAATGGTGGCTAGATAAATTACATTAAATGATGACTGTAATTACTGACAATTTGAGACAATGGGATTGTGCTCACCTCTATTTGAGTCATAGCTCAAAATTATAACACACAGTCAATTACGCTGTTTAATGACAGTTTAATTTTGCTTCCGAAATGGAAAGTTATTTTTTTCCTGATTGTTAAACCGATATTACAGCTGGGTCTAAACTATCACAGATCCCCTGAGTCTAAACATTTAATATTTTAGGCTGGTTAAAATGTAGCGTGTCTGAGCCACACACTGCCAGCCCAACGCTGCGGTTTGGATTTCCTTTCTTTCTTTTTTTCCCTGTAAATTGAATATCACAGCAGGGGCTGTTCACATTCCTGCTTATGGGTTACAAGATCTCTGTTTCATAGACAGAGGAAAGCTCTGCACACCGCTAGGTGAGCGGCATACGAGATTGCTCGATTGCTGTAATGAAACATTTTATAATTGGGTTGTATTTTTTAATATCCAAGACTGATTTGGAGGAATTAGAGTGCAGGTTTCTATCCTCAAAATTCAGAATTGTTTTAGTTATTAGTGCTCCTAGAATTCCTGTTCTTTTTTCACGTACAAAACAGTTATACATTTATAGTGTTACGGCAGCTCTCCTTTGAAGACCCTAAGGCATTTTGCACATAATAATTTTCCCCATACCTCTGGGAAAAGAGGAGAAAGCAACCAGAAACCCCTTTTACCCTAATCTTATCTCACATTCTCTATGATCTAAATACTATCATGGAAGGATTATATTTCCAACTCTGAGAGGCCGGTGACAGTACATTGCACCAAATTGATATTATATATTTACATGAAATGGACAGATTGAAAGGCAATATATAGATTATTTATTAGAATTATTAAATACTTTTGGGGAGGCAGTTTAGCATAAGATTGAAAAAGTCTGAGTTCTTTTTTTAGACTGCCTGAATTTTTTTTTTAATTTTAACATCTTTATTGGAGTATAATTGCTTTACAATGGTGTGTTAGTTTCTGCTGTATAACAAAGTGAATCAACTATACATATACATATATCCTCATCTCCCCTCCCTCTTGCGTCTCCCTGCCACCCTCCCTATCCCACCCCTCTAGGTGGTCACAAAGCACCGAGCTGATCTCCCTGTGCTATGAGGCTACTTCCCACTAGCTATCTATTTTACATTTGATAGTGTATAATTCCCGTCTTACCCCTAGGTTCTTCATGACCTTTTTTTTTCCCCTTAGATTCCATATATATGTGTTAACATACGGTATTTGTTTTTCTCTTTCTGACTTACTTCACTCTGTATGACAGACTCTAGGTGTCCATCAACAGATGAATGCATAAAGAAGATGTGGCACATATATACAATGGAATATTACTCAGCCATAAAAAGAAACGAAATTGAGTTATTTGTAGTGAGGTAGACTGCCTGAATTTGAATTCAGGTATCAGGGCCAAACAACCTTGATGGATTAAGTACAGTGAATACAGGAGATATCTCTCTGTCTCTGTCTCTCTTTCTATCTCTCTCTCCCTTCCTTCGTAAGGAACACTGTAAGGCACACTCCCCCCGCATCACAATGGAGTTGGTGTAGCATTCCAGCGATGACCAGGCTACATGATTTCTAATTCTAGCTCTGCAACCCAGCCCACTGCATGAGTTTGGCTTCACCTATACAATAAGGGAATAAACGGAACAAGGTTATTCTCTACTCATTCTGAATCCGTGTTACCAGTTCAGCTACCCCCTTGCACAGATGCTGTAAATACTGCTCACCTCTATCCCCACAGAATCCTCCTGGTACAAGACAACACCTGGATCCTGCAATGAGATCAGAGTCACAGAGGGCTTCCCCTCTGCTTTGTTCTTTGGTTTCTGTCAGCTTGTAATGACGACTGTCTGCTTATTGAAAGACATTGCATGGTGAGTCTTAAATAGGGCTGTAGCCTCGTCATCCTCAGGAACTGCCTTTGATGAACACTCAGGAAGGTAGGTCAATGAGATCTACACAGAAACATGCAACAACGACAAGATGCCTGCATGATGTGGTTGTAATACACAGGAATGCTGAGTGTGTCCAGTAGGAGTCTGGTACAGTGGAAAGAAGACTTCCCTGGGAGTCAGAGGGTCAAGACAGAGTTTCTACTTAGCCACTGATTCTTGTGTGGAATTTGCTAAATTCACGTCACCCCTTTGGGCCTGAGAAAAACCATCCATTTCAAAAACTGGCTACATGAGACTTCCCTCGTGGTCCAGTGGTAAAGAATCCACTTTCCACTGCAGGGGACGCGGGTTCGATACCTGGTCGGGGAACTAAGATAAGATCCCACATGCCACAGGGGCAGCTAAGCCCGCGCGCCACAACTGATGAGCTCACACGCCTCAATGAGAGACGCCGCGTGCTGCAAAACTACAGAGCCCACGTGCTCTGGAGCCAGTGCGCCACAACTAGAGAGAAGCCCTTGCCGCAACGAAAAGATCCCGCATGACTCAACGGAGATCCCGTGCGCTGCAGCTAAGACCCAGTGCAGCCCCTCTCCCCTCAAAATAAAAACTGGCTACAGTTTGAGCAGTGACAGCAATGGCTGCTCATCTCAGTCATCCAAGCTGGCGGCTGTTACCCTCTCTGCACATTAACACATCAGCTGCAAAGGCTCTAAGACATAGCAACACCTGGACCCACCATCGGAGATTCTGGTTGAATTGGACTGGGGCTGGTGCCAGTCACCGGTGGGCCTGAAAAGTTCTCCAGGTGATTCCAATATGCAACAGGTTTGCAAATCACTGCTTTAAGAGGTCAGAGGAATCGCTTCCTGCTGGGTTGTCATTCAGAGTTGCAGCCTCGCTGCAGTCAGTTCTGGTAGCTTGGTGATTTTGTCATTTTTTTCTGGTAAAAAGTTGGAATATTACCCCTGAACATAATTGCCCTTCTTGTTGGGAAGACAACTTATATTTTCTTTTAACATAAAAATAATAACATAAAAGACCGTATGACGAATTTGGGTGGGAGAAGTTGAGACAGAGAGAGAGGAAATTACTCTGGAGGAAAAAGTGATAAGACGCAGAATTTTCTGATGAGGTTCATATGGCTGGTTGGCAGCTTAGATTGGGACATGAAAAGTTGGGGGAAGGATCTTTGGAGGAGACATAGGGTCCCGCAGATAGCAGTAGGCAAGAGCCTACGGAATTCAAGACCAATGAAGGACAAGGAACAGGATTGCCACTGCAAGGAAAATAGATGTCCAGGGATCAAGATGGAGGGTTGGGGAAGTAAGGGGTAAGAGGTGATGGTGGTTAAGAATTGAATTAAAGGTAGGAGTTAAAGAAGATAGATAAATCATTACCAATAGGTAGCTTCCCCCATAAATATAAGGGGGGCACTGAACGCTCTATGGTTTTCTGGGATGAGCTTAAATTATTTTGTTTGGTAATGAAATGGCAAAGGGAAAATATTATTTTTGTAATTTAAGAGCGTTAATCCAGCCTCTTTTCTAATTGTAGAAATTTGTCATTTAAATTAAATTAAATTTACTTTAATGTATATTAGTTTTGTAATTTGAAGCCAGTGGTAGAAAATTTTGTAATATAATTAAATGCATTCTCTTTCTAGGGTAAGCAAAAAATTCTCATGCTGGATCCATCTGTCTGCCTAGTTCTAGGATATATAATATGCATCAGCAGTGATATATTTACTCTTTTTTTATTTTTTCAGTTTGTGATTGAATTTTACCAAAAGTCTCCAGCTGTCTTACCTCTGTACTTTTTTTTAGCTCTATCTCTTTCAGCTTTATTTCTTCTATCTTTTGGAAATAAAACATGGTCCTTAAGAATGAATTATTATTAATGTTGTATTTATAGACTGATGGCAGGACCAATATATCAGAAACACACCTTATAATGAATAAAATACAGGAGCAAAGCAAACATGCAACGTGGAAACACACAGTCATACTTGTAACCAAAAGTGGAGGTTTGGCTGCTCGCTGCTCCAAAGCCAATAAAGAGACAAGTTTGATGGAAAGGGAAGTTTGCTTTATTTTGGATGCCAGCAACCAGGGATGTGGGGAGGGCAGACTCCCGTCCAAAGGCCGACTCCCCTCACTGACAATCACTGGGCAAGAGCTTTTATAGGCAGAGGGAGGGGGCCACATGCAGAAACAGCACAGTCAGCTCTGACCATCATCTTGAAATTGGTCATTGGTTGTCTGATCAGCGTCATCTTGATTGTTTTAAGTACAGTTACTCTTTAGTTCCAGGGTCAGTTTGTTCCCATTTCTTTGAGGCCAGTTCTCAGAATTGTGGCAGCTTCTGTCATGGTTACACTCTGGTCATCATGTAGTTAACTTCTTCCACCCAGTGGGGCTTCCAGTATCTACAAGACAGCTCCCAGGATATGGCTCAGAATATTCTCTATAGCCCTTGAGGAGAAACTAAATGTCCTTGACTTTGCTTAATGACTAAACTCTTATTATTTGGTCTCCTTTGACTGTTTTCCTTTGTTTCTGCATTTTCTCATTTCTCTGATTAAACTTATTCTTTGGCTAAAGTTGTTTCACAGACAAAAGGCAGGCTGAGGACATGGGGGCCAAAGACCATAGGGGGTCCTGCTCTGCTTCATAATGAAGATAGAGCACCCAACAGGAAAACCAGTGGCTGGCTACGTTTTGTGGTTTTGTTTTCCCTTTACCATTAACCTGGGATAAACGATTTAATGTTGGGTTTCAATCTTCCACTTGTAGAGGAAAACCAATATCAACCCTGTTTAAATTGCAACAGGAGTGCTTTTGCTTGTACAACGTGGGCATAGGCAAACCATACTCCTATTAACCTGGAAACGATCTGAATCTTTAAGCAGATAAATTTGGGGATAATCATTGGCTTTATCCAAAAGCTATTTCACTCATTTGTTTAATTCTAGACTAGGAATGTCAGTGGACACTGAAACATATAAAGAGAAATATTGTGGACAAATGCAGGGGACACAAAGTGTCCCTAAACATGCTCTATAACAAAGCAGAAGGTGAGGTGTGCTCCAGCATGGGTGTCGAGTTCTAGGAGAATTGAGGGGAGAAGGCTAAAGGGGCAGTTTGACTATTTCAATGGCAATGCAACCAGAGTAACTAGAGTTGGCAAATTAAAGGGATGAATCACCAAATATCAAAAACATTAAAAAATCGGGTAGTACTGTACTTCCTTGAGAATAGCTCTTGAAATCTTGTGGGATGGATCATTATTTACCTTCCAAAGGGGGACATTTTTAAGAATGAAATGAAGTATATTCATAATCATTCTGTATAACAGGTGTAAACCAGGACTGTCTTGGGCGATCTGGGATACAGTGTGAAGTCTGAAAACAGGGCAGATCTCGAGCTATGGCTCTACTTGCAGAGTGAGGGGGTGGGTGGGAGGGGGAAGGGGGAGAGGAGAGAGGCCTTTGCTCTGTATGTAGACCAACCCTCGCTGGGGAGGGGCCTTATGGACTCACTAGCTCCACCCCCCCTTAATGTAAACAAAGGCTCCAGGAAGACAAACCCTACAGGCTCTGGGGGTGCTCTGTCTTTAGGGTGGCTATTCAGGCATCCTTTACCCTGGATGCCAGAGCTCTTTACGATATTCATGGAAGATTGTCTACCAACAATTATGTTACACTATTTGAATATCATTGGCATCCATGACAGTTTTTTGAGAAAAATCGTGTTATTTGTTTTAATGATATGTATGCTTTTCTTCTTCTGTAAATAGACAATAAAATTTTGTAGATAGTCTTGATGTGTTATCTTTATTTTGTGTTTCACTGTGTAACACCAGTGAATATAACTAAAGTGTTAGTGGACTGGATGAAAAGAAACTGGTTATTAGGCAAGAAAAGGGGTTGTAGTTACCCTTGACTACTTTTAGCTACACACACTAATATATTCTGCAGGTTTACAGCTCAGGACCTCCACCTTTTTTCCCTGGTATTTCATGTAAGGCATCAGCTAGGCAGTTAAGGTTAAGATCTGGGTCTTCAACATTACCAGATGCTTTCCTAGATTTCTCAGGCAGCCTGTTTGGGACTCTATATATCTGTATACATATATATTCACATTTGAATTGCACATCAAGACTCAATCCAGTTGACTTCCCCACAGAAATCTAGGATAAGAAATAGAGGCATTAGCTCTATATTTAGCTGCAAACTATAGAAATCTGACTTGAGCTAGCTTGGGCCAAAAAGCTGGATGTGTCCTAAGGTCACTGGGTGTCTCAGAAAATGGCACGGAAGGGAGAGTTGATGGCCATGCCATCACTAAGCAGTTGATGGCCATGCCATCACTAAGCAGTCTTATGGAGAACATGCCCTCCCCTGGGCACCTGGCCCCCTCTACGTGCCTCTCAGCTCTGCTCCTTGTAAGAACTTTTCAAGCCTCCTTCCAGTGGCACATCTAGAATTCATGTATAGGTGGGACAGAGGAGCAGCAACCAGGTTTGAAGAGGGTCCTTAAAATAGTGATTTCATTATTTTAAAAAATGTCCATTTTGAGAAGTTGAAGTGGAGGGTGATATAGATTATGGGCTAGGAGCGAGCCTCTTTCCCTGGGCCTTGGCCCTGCCCACAGGTAGGTGGCCTCCAGCCCCAGGACCACCACAGCCCTGCAGCGTCCCAAACAAGATGCAGCCTACCCACCGGCAGGCTGGCACCAGCCCCGGAACCCCCAGGGCCCTGTAACCAGAGACCCATAATTGGCTTCACCCAGCAGTGAGCTTACATAGCCCTGGGACCCTTTGGACTCCAGCCCCACCTACCAGCAGGTCAGTACTAGCTCTGAGACACCTTGGACCCCACAGCCAGCCTTGTCAGGAACTGGGCCCACCCACCAGCAGGCTGGCCCTAGATCCAGGGCCTCCAGCCCCACAACCACCCACTCCAGAATACAGCTCTGCCCACCAGTGGGTCAGCACTAGCCACAGGCCCTCTGGGGCCCTGAAACCAGCAGCCTCATGACCTGGCCCTGCCAACCAGTGGCCAGCAGACTCTGCACAAGGCGGGGCCTGGAAACCAACCAGAGGCCAGCCACACCAACCAGACCACCCACAGGCATCGACCCTGCCACAACAGAAGGAACCACACAGCCCACATAGGGGGCACCTCAGGAGCATATAGTTCTGATGACCAGAGTGAAGAGACACATAGGGCATCTTCTACAAAAGAACATTTCTCCAAGATCGGGAAATATACCAACCTACCTGATACATATAAATATAAACAGCAAATTAGGCAAAATGAGGTGACAGAGGACTATCTTCCAAACAAAGGAACAAGAAAAAACCCCAGAAGAACTAAGTGAAGTAGAGATAAACAATCTACCCAATAAAGAGTTCAAAGTAATGATCATAAAGATGTTCAAAGAACTTGGGAGAAGAATGGAGGAACAGAGTGAGAAGTTTTAAGTTCTTAACAAAGAGTTAGAAAATATAAAGAACAACCAAGCAGAGATGAAGAATACAATAGCTGAAATGAAAAAGTACTCTAGAAGGAATTAATAGTAGATTAGATGATACAGAGGAATGGAAATCACTGAAACTGTACAGAAAAAAGAAAAAAGAAAATTAAAAAATGAGGACAGTTTAAGACATCTCTGGGACAACATCAAGCAAACTAATATTCACATTATAGGAGTCCTAGAAGGAGAAGAGAAAAAGGGGCAGAGAACATATTTGAAGACATAATAGCTGAAAACTTCCTAACCTGGCAAAGAAAACAGACATCCAGGTTCAGGAAGCAAAGAGTCCCAAACAGAATCAACTCAAAGAAGATCGCACCAAGACACATTGTACTCAAAATGGCCAAAATTAAAGATACAGAGAGAATATTAAAAGCAGCAAGGGAAGAGCAACACAGTATGTACAAGGGAACTTCCCTAAGGCTATGAGCTGATTTTCAGCAGAAACTCTGCAGACCAGAAGGGAATGGCATGATATTTAAAGTGATGAAAGGGAAAAACCTACAACCAAGAATACTCTACCCAGCAAGTCTCTTGTTCAAATTTGACAGAGAAATCAAAAGTTTTACAGACAAGCAAAAGCAAAAAGAATTCAGCATCACCAAACCAGCTTTACAACAAATGCTAAGGGAACTTCTCCAAGTGAAAAAAAAAAGTCACAGCTAGAAACTAGAAAATTATGAAAGGAAAAAACTCATTGGTAAAGGCAAATATACAGTAAAGTTAATAAATCAGCCATGCATAAAGCTATTAGGAAGGTTAAAAGACAAAAATCATCTATATCCACAGTAAGTAGTTAAGGGACGTACAGAAAAGATGTAAAACATGATGCCAAAAACAGTAAACATGGGGTGGGTAGTAAAAATTCAGGGTTGTTAAAACACATTTGAACTTAAGAGATTATCAACTTAAAATAATCATATATATATATATAATCTATGTACAGTGTGGGGAATATATCAGATAACTAGGTAATATCTTTGTATGGTGACAGATGGTAACTAGATTTATCGTGGTGATCATTTTGTAATGTATAGAAATGTCTATACACTATGCTGTGTACCAGGAACTAACAAAGTGTAGTAGGTCAGTTATACCTCAGAAAGAAACAAACAGGGCTTCCCTGGTGGCACAGTGGTTAAGAATCCGCCTGCCAATGCAGGGGATACGGGTTTGACCCCTGGTCCCAGAAGATCCTACATGCCGCGGAGCAACTAAGCCTGTGCGCCACAACGGTTGAGCCCGCATGCCACAACTACTGAAGCCGGCACGTCTAGAGCCCGTGCTCCGCAGCAAGAGAAGCCACTGCAATGAGAAGCCCACGCACCGCAAAGAAAGAGTAGCCCCTGCTCGCAACTAGAGAAAGCCTTCCTGCAGCAACAAAGACCCAACGTAGCAAAAAATGTTCAAGGTCATACAGCTAGTAAGTAAAGTTAGGATTTCAACCCAGATGATCTGGCTCTAAAACCAGTACCCTGTTCTACCTATGTCTCCAAGATGCAGTAAAGCTCCATGGTAATAAACAACACAAAAATATATGTTCAACCACTGGGTAGAAAAATCAGCCTCGTGCACTCTCCCAAAGAGCTGTGAACCCTTTAACCTAAGGATTTGGTCTACAAGAAAAGCTCTACTTTATGCAAACCTAATCTGTCCAACGTTTTGCCACTTTTTGCATTAAAAGATTGCCTTCATTTATGTTCCTTCTGTTTCCACATTTCCATCAGGGGGTCTTTATCCTCTGAGAAGTACCCAGAGGCATTAGTGAACTCTGTTGGTTATATTCCTGGATTAAAGAGGTACTGGGCTAACAAATTGAATCTTTTGATCTTTTGTAAAGAAAATACCTCTATAATTATCAACTCTCTCTGTTAAGAAATTCAGTTCCTTTCAAACATATGCCAAAGCAAACATTGGTTTTTCTGGATTCCAGTTTTCTTATTTCAAAGTAGTTAATACTTTGATGTATACATATAGATTTTCTGAAAATAAGAAAAATTCTATTGATCAAAACTGTTCGTATTATAATTATGCAGCTTGTTATAATTGAAAGGTTTGATGGGTGAGTCGTATTTTTTTTCTTTTCACTTGGATTTATTTTAGTTTTTAAAAATTAACATGCATTTCATATTAATAAATCAATGGCTATTTTTAAAATTAAAGGGTCTAAATACTTCACATGATTCTCACAGCCTGTGAACATATAGTACAAAAACAGGGACAAGAAACAGCCGTAATAACTAACTATTAATATTGTAATTGTGTTAATAGCTAATGACCATCAAGGATTTACTATGGCACTAGGCACTGTTTTAATTTAATCTCTAGAATGCTATGGCATTGGAGTGGCCTAGTTTACTGGGTTTCCCTTCAATTTCTAGTCTCCTGTTTTGACACAGTAATAGAAGTTTTTGCAAGGCATATGGCATCCTCTGAAACTAGATGTGACTATTCACTGGATTCTGGTCAACGAGATATGAGGGGAAGTGATGCGGGGGAATTTCTGGGTCACACTTTTATAGGAAATGAGGGCATGTTCCTTCTTCTCTTATTCCTGCTGGCTAGAGTGTGAACATCATGGTGGAAGCTGGGGTAACCATCACGGTCCACAGGATGGAGGACACAGATTGAGAAGAGCTAAAGAGCAAACAGAGGAGCTAATCCCACAGATCATGGAGCCCCCTTATCAACCCTGCATTCCTCCACCAGAGAGAAGCCAAATTCCATTTCATTTAAGGGGCTGTTATTTCCGCTCTTACGTATTCAGCCAAACCACTTTCCTAGCTGACGTAGTTGGTACCTCACTTTGAAGCTGGGTAGCTGAGGCACGCAGAGGTGAAGTGATGGAGTGATAGAGCCAGGATCTGAACCACGGTTTACCTCCAGAGCCTTCTCTCTCACAGCCCTCTACTGCCTCTGAGAAAGCGTCACGTAAATTTGTACTTAATTTTCACACCTGTGATTTTCTGCTGTTCGTGATTTAGGGATGGAGGTCAAGGGGTTTTGCTTTGCCCCTTTGCATTTTGGAACAGGTAGGGTTGAAATCCATCTGGATGTGGCTAGATCCAGGGAGGGAGGGACAGGAGGCTGGTAGCGGAAACAAGAGGGAAAGTGTGGCACAGGGATGGGGGTGGAAGATCCGAATGGGGAGGTGATGACATGGAGAAAGGAGCATGATGAAGGAGGTCTGAGCCCTGCGCAGCTGACATGGTGAGCAAACACGTGTGGTGAAGAGCAAGGACAGAAAATGATGTTTTCATACCTGTGGCTCCTCTGGCTCCATGTCAGGTGAGTCAAGGTTGCCTGGCACCTTGAAGTTGGTCCTATGAGCTCCAAGTTCCATAAGACAACAAAGATGATTTCGCTAAGGCCTACAAGAGCGTACGATGGTCTCAAAAACTTGCGTGTCAGTGTGACACTCTCCTCAACAGTCTCTTCTTGGCTCTCTGGACACCACCAAGAACAGCATTGCATAGAGCAGCATTTAAAGCTGCTATTTTACTCTCCTGTTTATCCTGGCTACTCCTTCAGTCAGCTTTTTGACCCGTAGGACCAGAGAACTCTTGGAATTAGTGAGGTATGATGCCTAAATTTAGAAGCTTCTGAAAGCATCTCAAATTGACCTAAATTTGGTTGGGATATAGGTTGCCCTAAATCCTTCTCAGGACAGAAACATTCCCTCCTACCACACAAGTTTTAAGCACGTTTCTTCACTTCTCTGGATTTTGTTTTCCCTAATTGTGAGTGGAAGGCTTGGACTGAGTGTGGAACCCATTCACAGGAATAGCCTTCTATGGCTTGCCCTTCTTAATAGCTTCCCAAAACACTGAAAAAGAAGCTAAGGACTTACATTTTCTTGGATATTTCCTTAACTCTTCACTGCCCCAGTTCCTTAGATAATTGGAAGTTTTATGCATTCATGCCTTTGTCTAAGAAACCATAAAAGGCAAAATGAAAGGAAAGGTGATTGTATTTGTTTACACCATGGCTAAGGCAAAAAGACAATTTCATCTTTAGGAAACTGGAAGTGTTCCAGGGAGAGCAGTACTAAGATGCATCTGAGCTCCACTTCTCTGCCATCCAGGCAAGCCTTTCGTGGAAAGAATTTCCTAACTTCTAACGTCATGAACATTGCTCCAGGAGAGGAGTGGTCCTGACCTTCACTTACAAAGAATGAAACACAATTCAGAATATGCCCGATGGAAATCACCATCCATGATTGTGCTTTATGACTGGCAAATTGCTTTCACAGTGTAAGGTCCCTGCCCAATGTGGGTGAGACACATGAATAAAATATGATCCCTGCTCAGAAGGGGTCCATAATCCATGGGAGAAAATAGACACATGCATAAATAATTCTAACTCAAGACAGGCTCTGATATGTGATTTATTTGAGGTACAAAGGAAATGCTAGGAGAACAGTAAGGGGGGAGGGGTTACTTCCCAGAGGGTTGGAAATGAAGGTTTCTCAGAAAAAGTGAGAAGTTGGGCTTCCCTGGTGGCGCAGTGGTTGAGAGTCCGCTTGCCGATGCGGGGGACGCGGGTTCGTGCCCCGGTCCGGGAGGATCCCACGTGCCGCGGAGCGGCTGGGCCCGTGAGCCATGGCCG
>NC_041223.1:82187404-82199467 GCF_002837175.3 Physeter macrocephalus
GGAGCCTGTGCTCCGCAACGGGAGAGGCCACAACAGTGAGAGGCCCGCGTACCGCAGAAAAAAAAAAAAAAGTGAGAAGTTGTCAGGTCTATTGTTAATGGCAAATGTAATTTTCCACCCACTTTACATAGATTATTCCTTCTTTGTCTTTTAATTCTCACAATAACCCAACGAGGAAGTAGAATACAAAAAAGAATCTGGAACACTCAGGAAACTTACTGGGTTTGAGGTACATGGAGCAAACTGTGTAGAGTTGCCTGCATGAGAAGCGTCTGGATCTTTGATCACTGCCAGCAGCTGCAGAGTTTGCCTGATGGCTTTGGATTTGGGCTCAAAAAGTGGATCTTATGCAGGCCTCACGGTCCGAGTCTGACCATCCCTAACATGCCTTTCAGATTTGGAGAAAATCCATCTCAGGATTTTTACATAATATGGTGACCAACAAATTGAAAAGCAGAGACTTCATCTTATTGTGTCGAGCCACATGAAATTGTCATCTTTGTAGGAATAGTGACAATTTCAGATAGTTCAACATAACGGTATACAGACACTTTGGGCAGCCGTTCCTGGACTTTTGATCAGATGTGGGACACAATGCTAGTATTTCCGTGCAGCTGATTGTTTTCATCTTATAGTGGCCAACTTTTAAAAATCTGAATGGGTTATCACGGTAAGTTCAGAAGACGCACTGGAGTACAGGGCCTGGAGGCAAGGAGACCTAATCCACTGGTCTCGGTGAGACCTGAGTGGAGGCGGGTTTCTCCGCCACCAGGGCGGGGCTTCTCCAGGACAGAGACCACAGCTCTGGCGAATGTCTCCTGAGAACAGAGTAGGTGCCCCCCAAAGAGTTATGAAGTGAATGAGAGAGAAGGTGGGAGGAGAGGGGACAGGAAGGACATAAGGGCTAGTCCAGCTGCAAGACCACCAGACCTTTGTGCTTGAATGTGAGGGCAGGGTGGTGTTCAACTAAACCGGAGTGCTTTCGAGGCTTCAAGGCGAAGAAGGAAGCAGGTAAAAAGGAAGGCTTATCAACAGTGCCCGTGGTTCACTTTCCACTAGTGGTTTCTGCAGACTTCTTCCATGGCTGACACCTGCGATGGGGAAAGTGTAGGATCTTGAAATGTCATGTTAAACAAAGACTTTGAGGACATGGGGAGGCCTGAATGCTGATCGCCACATCCGTAGATGCCGTTTCCAAGCCCCTTTCCCTCCCGCTCTGGCCCAGCCCCCTGGAAGCTCCTTGTCTTCCCATGTCTCTCCCTGTTGGGCACTGCAAGGCCATCGCAGCCCTGCCTAAGAACAGCCAGCGCTGGAAACAGCTCTGGGGAAGAAGCAAACACAGTGTAGCCCCAAGTGTGTTCCTATTCCAGAGGACGTTAACAAGTGTAAAATATTTGGAAAAAAAAAGTGACGCACAAATACATTTAGGAAATGAGCGAAATAAAGTTTAAACAAATTTTTCCTTTTCTTTAACACTTTTGCCTCTCTCAGATTTTTGTAAAGTACATTGTGAGTCTCCAAAGTGGGATGAGGATATGAAATGTCGCCTAAACTTATTTTACCACTAAATTTTTTTCTTAATGAACAATTCGTGGATCTAGTGTTTTATGGTACACACCTAAGGAAGGGTTGATCTAGGTTTGCTTCTAGGACATATTTATTGACTTTTTAGTTTCAGGCTGTTTTCTTATTGTTGGCTCAATTTCTCATAATAACTGGGTAATTACAGCAGAAATCCACTAAAAACTTATAATTGGGTATTCAGTATAATTATAATAATAATTTAAAAAACCTAACTCTAGGGAAAAAAGTAAAATGAATTAGTCCACGTTATCAGCAGTAGTCTTTTAGCGTAGAACAAATATGTAAGTTTTTCCTTTATGTCTTTCCTAAATAGTATTTTAAGGATATATCTTTAATGGAAATAGAAAACAATTAAAAGGAAAAAAATTTTAAATTAAAAGGAAGAGTGATATAGGAGAGTGAAATCACGGAAGTGAGACTCAAATTTTTGAAGAGGTTTTCCTTATGTCAGTTTCTTTCATTTTATTTTTTATGACTGAATATATTGCAGTTCTTACCTTGATCCTCAAGATCACATATTGGGCTTATTAACAGTCACCATCTGGTGATGGAAAGGGCCTGGGATTTGGAGATTTAAAGAACTTAGGTTTTAAGCCTAGCTCCCCTGTTTAAAAAGAACCAAAGGTCTAGTAAGATGTAGTTATGTGCATGGCACTGTGTCCTTCTTTTAGTTTTTTTCATTACAGTTCTATGATCTTAATAAGTCCTTTAACCTGAGCCCCGGCTTGCTCATCTGTGAAGCAGTCTTTTCTTTCATAAAGTAATTACGTAAAATCACCCTGATAAAGAAAAAATCTGGTGTTTTATGATTTTTTGTAAACATATATTCTCATTATAAAACCAATCCCTATTCATTGTAGATAACTTAGAAAGCACAGAGAATGAATCATAGAGCCATAAACATCACCCATGACTGTCTATCTGTATCTGCAATAGATACAGGCATTACTCGTAATTACGTTACAAGTTACAATGTCTGTATCTATTACGCTATCAGAAAACTGAGAGCAGGGAATCCATCTGCTTTTGTCCTACTGTGTGTTCCATGCACCTGGCCAGGTGAGGAGACACTTAATCAATTCGTTGAAGGGATATGAAAGCATGGTTTCCTTACTAACTACCTCAAACTTCTCTTTTTTGTGACTTATGCTGAATCAATTCGTGCCTTAAAAACAGGTCTTCTCACCTTTTCTACCCTTCACTTTTTGTCAGAGCCTGTCTACTGTTTCCTAGCTGGTCCCCCACCCATCTCGTGAGGCTTCTGTCCCAGCCTTCCACTGCCCCAGTGCACATGTGCAGGATGATAGAATCGCAGATATGGACAAGCCTTTGGAATCTTCTCTGCTCCTCCAGTCTCCAAGAGAGGAATCTGAGGCATCAAGAAGGTACCAGGAGGTCCAAGTCACAGAGATGGTTCTTAGTGGAGACCTGACGGACTTTGGAACCCCTATATCCTCTACACCAGATCACAATATTGAGAACTCGTTTGTACAACCAATCTTGAGATAGTCCTACCCACGTGTAGAGTGTTGAACATGAGGAAGACTTTAACTTTAATATCGCTACTTCGATGTACGAGGCATGTCTTTGTTAATCCAGGGGCTGATTTAGATTTTGTAGGCTTCCCTCTCTACTAACACTGCCAGGAAGAGCCCTCAAGGGGGCATCTTCCAGCTGCAACACTGGCATCTGCTGACTTAACTTTTCCTCTCTGAATACTCTGGCTTGCTTTGTTTACATTCTTTCAATCTTAACTTAAAATAATTACATGTTCTAGTCCGTAAATGATGAGTATCTCCTCTATGCTTTTCTGTGAGCATAGACCTCAATGCTGGGAAAGCTGAAGGAACCCAGTCAGCCGCACTGTTATAAAGCAGGTCTTGAAGGGAACTGCCTTAATTCCTAGCGTCCTAATAACTCGACTGGCGGCTGAAATTATTACTCAAGTTATTCCATTTTAATGGAATTGGTATCGTTTTGGCATAACTCAGTGTTTTTTTGGTGCTCAGCTCCATGAAAAAAACCTTTCCCCTTAAAATTGATAATAAATAAGTTTTCACATTCATGAGGTTCAGTATGGAAAGGCCGGACAGTCTGTCTTCTCTTTAGGCTGGGTTTTCTGTCGGTTGTCTTGTGTGAAGCCACCAGTCAGCTCAGTGATCTTGATGACAGGATTCTCAAGCTCTAAGCTGGGTTGATCACAGGAAAACACAGTGGGCAGTCTGGGTGCTAAACCAACCAGGCAGGAATTCCAAGAGAGTTTTAGAAACATTTGTGCATTGCAAACTGCTACAATCCCATAACCTGCCATTTCTCAAGAGCTCTTCTTGCCTCTTTTGGACAGCAATCATGCTGTCAAGAATTTTCGTGCAGTTCTTGTGTTGTCTTTATCTTTCAATATGGTGCATTTTCATACAATAAGTGTAGATCTTTACACTGTATTCAAGGTGTTAAGAAACAATAGACAATAAAATATGTATTGTGGGCCACGCATCTTCAAGTCTTTCAAGTTATTTCCTCTCAATCCTAGCGATGACCAAAATTTATTTTCACATGTAATGAGCCATATATATATACATGTATAGTTGATTTACAAAGTTGAGTTAGTTTCAGGTGTACAGCATAGTGAGCCAGCTATATATAACAGCAAACAAACCAATAAAAAGAAACAAATAGGGAAAATCTGGTGACCTCTTTCCAAAGGGCTCTTTTTAGCAGCAAACAGCAGTTGAAACACACGGTGACCTCGCACGGTGACCGCGCAGAGTGACGGCGCCCACAGCAACTCAAGTAGCCGCAGGCGGGGCGCACATGTGGACCGGGGGCATCCTCTGCGCTCTGCACACCGCACACGCGGTGGGGACCCAGGCGCGCATCCTTCCTGCCCGCCAAGTTCACGGAGGCACCTGCGCTCTAGCTCGGCCCAACCGCGGCGGGGAGCAGGCCCGGGGTTCCCAGTCAGGCGTTCCCTGTGGCGGCTTGAGGAGCAGGAGAGGAAAAGCGCGAGTCCACGTGGATGCCCGAGTCCGGGGGAGTCGGACCTGCCCCCGCGGACCACGGAGCCCGATGCAGCGGGTACCGAGGGCCCGTCCGGCTCGCCACCGGAGTCCGGTTCCGCAGAATTCTAACCCACTTCCAAGACCCGGCCCCAGGCCCCTCCGTTTACCATTAGGATTCAGTAATCGTCTCTTTCAAACCGCAGCAATGACTTTCCCAATGTCGGCACTCCTAAGTAAATAACCTGTGTCCAAACTTCAACAACCACCTACCCCTCAGCGACTTCTTTACAGTGTCCTATAATCCCGGGTGCTCAAAAATCCTCAAAAACACTGCGGGCTCTCTGAGGGCATATGGGGCATCCGCCTTTCTCGTACTCGTGTGTCTGACTTAGTGTCAAAAATGTAACAGTTCCCACGCCGTGGAGATTACTGTTTCTCATTTGGCCTCTCCACCCCCTTTCCCCCGACCGTAGTTTGCGGCATAAATCATACTAGGAGCGGGGCTCGGGAACTGTCACCTTGTTAATTCACATATTTCCTCATCACTTCTGTGAGTCACGATCGTGGCAACACTGCCGAGAGGCAGAAACAAGCCCAGGCGCACACCTTCCTAAAGGGACGTGCGCTCTTCTCCATCGCCAGGTCTCTGGGGTTGGTGAGTAACGCTTTAAAACTGTGTAACTACGACAGATGGGGCACACCAGTGAAAAAGGTTGCCGATTTGATTTGGTTCAGTGTCCTAGCAATCTAGCTAATTAGCGAAATAATGACACCAAGTGCTGAAATATAATGAGGGAGCGGGGCGTAAGTGGGGTGTACCTGGAGATGAAAGTACACTCGCAGGAGATGGAGTGCCAGGGAGAGACGCTGGAAGGAAGGGCTTCCTGTCCTGCTAAAGAGAAATTCGCAGGTGTCCAGTGCCTGCCCGCCTTTGGGGATGGCCAAGGGGGGAGTCTTCCCTTCAGGGGGCGTGGGATTCTAAGGAGCCGCTTCCATCTCTGAAGCCGGCCTCGGGCTCGGCCCTCCCCTCCCAGGTCCACCGTGGTGCCTGTGATCAAGCAGGGACGCCTTCCCAGGTTTCCTAGAGCATAAAAATCTTGAAGAGGCCACAGCTTCTTCTCTCTTGTCTTCAAACACTCAAATTCCCCAGGTACTCTCTCCTGTGTCCACTGTCTGCTCCCAGCCCACCTTCCGGGCTTTGCCATGTGTCTTAGTCTGTTCAGGCTGCTATAACAAAAATGCCATAGACTGGGTGGCTTGAACAATAAACATCTAGTTCTCACAGTTCTGGAGGCTGGGAAGATGGAGGTGCCTGCATGGTCAGGCTCTGGTGAGTCCACTTACTGGTTCATAGATCGCCCTCTTCTCGCTATAACCTCGCCCGGGGAAGGGGGCCAGGGAGCTCCGTGGGGCCTCTTTGGTACGGGCACTGATCCCACTCCGGAGGGCCCCACCCTCATGACCTAATCACCTCCCAAAGCCCCCTCCTCCTCATACCATCACACTGGGGGGCTGGCTTCAGCATAGGAAATTTGAGGGGACACAGACATTCGGTCCACGGCACCCTACTAGCTCATTCTGTGACCCGAGGGAGAACATAACAGAGTCAGGGCCAGGGGTTCTTCCATCCCTTAACGGAGGACCGGAAGACATCCAGAGGGCACCCACCCCGAAGGGGCAGAACCTCCCGAGAGGTACGTTCATGGGGTGATCCTGGGCCTTTGGTGGTCTCCTGGGACACCTGTGCGTCTCCCACCAGGCTGACTGGTCATCGAAGTCCACCCCCTAGTCTTTACCGCTTCACCTTGCCGCTCCGACACGTGTTAAATCCCGCAATCCCTTGCGGAGGATGGATATTTTCAAGGTGTCTTCAGTCAACATTCATCTACGTCCTCACCAGGGTTGACTGAGCGTCTGTGATGAGGAAGGTGGGGTGCCAGAGCCCAGAGATGCAGAGATGAACAGAGCAGAGCAGGTGGGCCACCACCCTTTGCAGACATCACAGGCACGTTTCCCGTCCTTTGTCAGCATTTGTTGTGCAGACTTTGTGGCGCTGTGGGCACAGATGACCTCGTAGCTGGATTTTCCTGAAGTTGGGAAGGCAAGACCAACCAGATGAGTGGGGGGAAAGGATGGTACCAAATAGGTCTTTCTGGACACTTTCCTAGGTTTTGCTGGGCTTTCGCAACGGTCTACTTAAGCTCCAGGTGGGGCCTGAGAGACACTCTGCCTTTTGCCACTTCCCTCCAATCTCCTGGTGACACTGAAAAACGTATCACACTTTCGGGAGGCCAGGCTCAGTCTTAATCCGTGGCTGGAGGAAAGAGATACCCTTCCACTTGGCAAAGGCTGCTTCTTGCTCTTAAAACATGTCTCTCTCTGTAGCAGTTTTGAAATAGTATCAAAGTTGTTGATTTGACATGAGGCAATGGTGTGGCAATGGGACGGATGAGAAAGAATGTTTCTACTACAAATTTTAAAATATTAAAAAAAATATCTAGGCTTCCCTGGTGGCGCGGTGGTTGGGAGTCCGCCTGCCGATGCAGGGGACGCGGGTTCGTGCCCCGGTCCGGGAGGATCCCACGTGCCGCGGAGCGGCTGGGCCCGTGAGCCATGGCCGCTGAGCCTGCGCGTCCGGAGCCTGTGCTCTGCAACGGGAGAGGCCACAACAGTGAGAGGCCCGCGTACCGCAAAAAAATCTAGACGTCAAATCTCCTTGGTTGCCGAATTCTTGGTTCAACTTACTATTTTTACTAAAACTGAAGATTTTACTAAAGTTGAAGGTTTTTCTAAAGACAGAAGCAGATTACTTCCTAACATATAAGTGTTAGATTTTTTGTATTAGTTTTCAATATTTTAGGATTAAAACAATATATTCTGTTCTTGCGCGTGTCTGAGGAAAAAAATCTTCAAACAAATTTAGTTTCAGGAAAAATCTGTTTTTTTGTTTTTTGTTTTGTTTTGTTTTTTGGGTAAGGAAGGATAGAAATAAAGACTAATTCCCTAGAAAAACCTGACGAGGAGCCTACCTGTGGGATATGAATATTAATTCCTAAACACAGCAGGCCGTTGAGTGTTTTAGATCCAGTGATTACACAATCTGTTTTAATATAAGCACATGTCAATTTTAAGCTCAAAAGGAATTTTCTAGGTGGGCCATGTATAAAAGCTCTTTCCAAATGAAAGAAAAAATCTGATTGCAGTTAACTGTGAAACATTTCAGCTGCAGAGAACTATAAAAGAGATTGATTCAGGTAAAGAACTTAACCTGTTTTCCATAGAGTATTTTTTTTCTGAAATAGAAAGCAAAAACAAACAGGTATATGTGGCTTAGTTACCTGATTAATCCAGGGGGAGGTCTCACTTATGCTGGTGATTATATTTGTATAGAAATGGTTGAGAATTAACACACTTTTTCTTGTTAAAATTACGGTTTTCCTTTCATGGAAAATAATCTAGTGCACACTGAATTTGTATGTCTGTAGGCAAGATTTTAATTAGTACTATTGTAGGAGAGAGTCAAATTCCCAGCAGGGCGTGGCAGAAAGAACTGGGGTCCTTAGATACATTAATAAACTTACTTAGATTTCATTGACAGCACATCACACGATTTATAGGAATTATGCAGATTACTTGGGACTATTGTTAATTTCCAAAGAAAGGAAAGACCGGCTTTGACCTGAGTACCCGGAACACTTGTATGGCTGCTGATTTGAATTCCAGCAATACTTTTGCAAAAGGTAAAGGGCTTCAGAAAGATTCCCCATCCCCACCCCATCCTGCAGCATCTATTAACTAACAGAATTTTGAGGTAACGTTAACTAATTTATAATTTTCAGCCACATTTAATTAATTTTCTACCTCATTACTGTTTACAAATGCTATCTCATATTGAATAATGACTTTGTGTTTGTTTGTTTGCTGGATAAACCCTTCCAGCCAGAATAAGAGATGCAAATTTGCAAATGTACAGAAGTCCTGTTTAAACACCCAACCCCACCCCCCATATGTGGAGGGGCTTAATTTATTCTATGGCCTCTAATTGTGTTAATTAAGAATTTTCATAAAATTTTAAAGCAGGGATTCCTAACTTGGGGTCTGTAGACTATAGGTCAATTCTTAGGCTGCATGGAGTCTGTGAATCTCCTGATATTGTAAGCAGAATTGCAGAATTTCAAATGTGTGTGCATATATACTTTTTACTAGATACAGATTTTCTCACTTTTTGAGATTCCCAAAAGTGTTCAAGATTCAAAAATCATTTAAGAATTATGCATGCTATATTTTAAATGACAATGAATGAACATATAGATCATTTGCAAAAGTTGTCCTAGAAAGAATTTCCTGCCAAATGATAATTTAAGGATGTTGGAGACCATCTCTTCAAATAAATATATTTATTAAGTGTTTATTACAAGGAAATAATTCTCTGTACTTTATTGGTATAAAGTATTCATTCTAGTATATAAGGCATGTGCTTTGTCCCATTGAATAATGACAGTCATTTGTAAAACTGAAGGCATGAAAAAAATAGAGCAAGTCTGCTATTCACAGGGAATTGAATATTTTGGTCATCAAAGAATTATCTTACGTAATTTAATAAACATGTATAAGCGCATTTCCAGCAATTTAACACAAGGTTTGTCTCTCACTTTCGTTCAGCACTTCAGAGCTTCCCAGTCATCTTCATGTCCACTATCTTGTTTGATCTTCACAATTGTCTCTTGGTGCATTTGTGACAGGATTTATAATGCTGTGGTCAGAGACAAGCAAAGTGAAGTTGTTGCATGATTATACAGAATATATTCTTTACTAAATCATCCAATCCAAGTAAAAAAGAGTGATCCAGACTGGACTTAATGCTTTTGAAGAAGATGTACCATGCAGCAAAGTAACTTTTAATTTCAGCAATTGTCTTTAAGTTGAAAGAATTACTTCTGTTGTGAAAGAACTGCCTATGGTTTTTCATTTAAGAATGTGGGACTTTTGACTTCTAAAATTAGGTGTTTTTATTTATTACAAATGTTGCTTCTCTATATGGAACAGTAACAGGTATTATTACTTTATAATTACTTTAATAATTCAGAGAGCACTCCCAGGAGCATAAGTTGGTGATTCCTATGACTATTGTTATCACTGTACAGTTCAGACACCACAGAAGTACAAAGGAGACTACTACAAGCAACTATATGCCAATAAAATGGACAACTTAGAAGAAATGGACAGATTCTTAGAAATGTACAATCTTCCAAGACTGAACTAGGAAGAAATAGAAAATACGAACAGACCAATTACCAGTACTGAAATTGAAAGTGTGATTAAAAACCTCCCAATAAACAAAAGTCCAGGACCAGATGGCTTCACAGGCGAATTCTATCAAACATTTAGAGAAGAGTTAACACCTATCCTTCTCAAACTATTCCAAAAAACTACAGAGGGAGGAACACTCCCAAACTCTTTCTATGAGGCCACCATCACCCTGATACCAAAAGCAGGCAAAGATACCACTAAATAAGAAAATTACAGACCAATATCACTGATGAACATAGACACAAATATCCTCAACAAAGTACTAGCAAATAAAATCCAGCAATACATTAAAAGGATCATACACCATGATCAGGTGGGACTTATCCCAGGGATGAAAGGATTTTTCAATATCCATAAAGCAATCAATGTGACACACCACATTATAAAATTGAAGAATAAAAACCATTTGATTATCTCGATAGATGCAGAAAAAGCTTTTGACTAAATTCAACACCCATTTGTCATAAAACCTCTCCAGAAAGTGGGAACAGAGGGAACCTACCTCAACATAGGTAGGCCATATACCTACAGCTAAATCTACAGCTAACATCATACTCAATGGTGAAAAACTGAAAACATTTCCTCTAAGATCAGGAACAAGACAAGGATGTCCACTCTAACCTCTTTTATTCAACATAGTTTTCTAAGTCCTAGCCACAGCAATCAGGGAAGAAAAATAAATAAAAGGAATCCAAATTGGAAAAGAAGAAGTAAAACTGTCACTGTTTGGAGATAACATGATACTATATAGAGAAAATCCTAAAGTGCTACCAGAAAACTACTAGAGCTCATCAATTTACCATCACATGAAAAAACAAAACCAAACCAAAAAAAAAAAAACCCTAGGAATAAACATACCTAAGGAGGCAAAAGACCTGTACTTTAAAAATTATAAGTTGCTGATGAAAGAAATCGAAGATGACACAAACAGATGGAAAGATACACCATGTTCTTAGATTGGAAGAATCAATATTGTCCAAATGACTATACTACCCAAGGCAATCTATAGATTCAATGGAATCCCTGTCAAATTACCAATGACATTTTTAGCAGATCTAGAACAAAAAAAAATCTAAAAATTTGTATGGAAACACTAAAGACCCCAAATAGCCAAAGCAATCTTGAGAAAGAAAAACGGAGCTGGAGGAATCAGGCTCCCTGACTTCAGACTGTATATACTGCTACAGTAATCAAAACAGTATGGTATTGACACAAAAACAGAAATATAGACCAATGGAACAGGATAGAAAGTCCAGAGATTAACCCATGCACCTATGGTCAATTAATTTGACAAAGGAGGCAAGAATATACAATGGAGAAGAGACAGTTTCTTCAATGAGTGGTGCTGGGAAAACTGGACAGCTACATGTAAAAGAATGATATTAGAACAGTCTCTAATACCATACACTCAAAATAAGCTCAAAATGGATTAAAGACCTAAATGTCAGACCAGATACTGTAAAACTCCAAGAGGAAAACATAGGCAGAACACTCTTCGACATAAACTTCAGCAATATCATTTTGCTCCACTTCCTAGAGTAATGAAAATAAAAACAAAAATAAACAAATAAGACCTAATGAAACTTAAAACTTTTGCACAACAAAGGAAACCATAAACAAAATGAAAATACGACCTACAGAATGGGAGAAAATATTTGCAACCAATGCGAATGTGCTGATGAAAGAAATCGAAGATGACACAAACAGATGGAAAGATACACCAGTCAGAATGGCCATATCAAAAAGTCTACAAGAATCAATATTGTCCAAATGACTATACTACCCAAGGCAATCTATAGATTCAATGGAATCCCTGTCAAATTACCAATGACATTTTTAGCAGATCTAGAACAAAAAAAAATCTAAAAATTTGTATGGAAACACTAAAGACCCCAAATAGCCAAAGCAATCTTGAGAAAGAAAAACGGAGCTGGAGGAATCAGGCTCCCTGACTTCAGACTGTATATACTGCTACAGTAATCAAAACAGTATGGTATTGACACAAAAACAGAAATATAGACCAATGGAACAGGATAGAAAGTCCAGAGATTAACCCATGCACCTATGGTCAATTAATTTGACAAAGGAGGCAAGAATATACAATGGAGAAGAGACAGTTTCTTCAATGAGTGGTGCTGGGAAAACTGGACAGCTACATGTAAAAGAATGA
>NC_041223.1:82199854-82243472 GCF_002837175.3 Physeter macrocephalus
TAAACCAAATGAAAAGCCGACCCACAGAATGAGAGAAAATATTTGCAACCAATGCGAATGACAAGGGATTAATCTCCAAAATATACAAAGAGCTCATGCAGCTCAATATCAAAAAAACAAATAACTCAATCAAAAAATGGGCAGAAGATCTAAATAGACATTTCTCCAAAGAAGACATACAGATGGACAAAAAGCACATGAAAAGATGATCAACATTGCTAATTATTAGAGAATGCAAATTAAATCTACAGTGAGGTATCACCTCACACCAGTCAGAATGGCCATATCAAAAAGTCTACAGGGCTTCCCTGGTGGCGCAGTGTTTGCGCGTCCGCCTGCCGATGCAGGGGAACCGGGTTCACGCCCCGGTCTGGGAGGATCCCACATGCCACGGAGCGGCTGGGCCCGTGAGCCATGGCCGCTGGGCCTGCGCGTCCGGAGCCTGTGCTCCGCAACGGGAGAGGCCGCAACGGAGGGAGGCCCGCATACCACAAAAAAAAAAAAAAAAAAGTCTACAAACAATAAATGCCGGAGAGGGTGTGAAGAAAAGGGAATCATCCTACACTGTCGGTGGGAATGTAAATTGGTACAACCATTATGGAGAGCAGTATGGAGGTTCCTTTAAAATCTAAAAATAGAGCTACCATAGGATCCAGCAATCCCACTCCTTGGCATATATCTGGAGAAAATCGTAATTTGAAAAGATACATGCACCCCAATGATCATAGCAGCACTATTTACAATAACCAAGACATGGAAGCATCCTAAATGTCCACTGACAGATGAATGGATAAAGAAGATGTGGTACGTACACACAATGGAATACTACTTAGCCATAAAAAGAATGAAATAATGTCATTTGCAGCAACATAGATGAACCTAGAGATTATCATACTAAGTGAAGTAAGTCAGACAGAGAAAGACAAATATCACATGATATCATTTATAGGTGGAATGTAAAAAACTAATACCAATGAACTTGTTTACAGGGCAGAAACAGACTCACAGACACAGACAACAAACTTATGGTTACCAAAGGGGAAAGGTAGTGGGGAGGGATAAATTAGGAGTTTGGGATTAACATATACAGACATATATATACATATACATATATAAAATAGATAACAAGGACCAACTGTATAGCACAGAGAACTCTGCTTAACATTCCTTAATAACCTATATGGGAAAAGAATCTGAGAAAGAATAGATATATGTATATGTATAACTGAATCAATTTGCTGTACACCTGAAATAACACAACATTGTATCTCAAATATACTCCAATATTTAAAAAAATCCTCATGATTTCTGATAACTTGGTGACAAACACTGTCACAATAGTATTTTCTAATACTAAAAGTAGCTATAAAACAAAGTTCACTTTCCATCATGTGGCAAGTTCCAGGGTCATTTTTAGTCACATCAGTAAAATTACTAACTTCCTCACCTTGTTCCTAACAACCTATTCTAATACTTTCCCGTATATTTTTAAATAAATCACACATAACAAAAAAGATATTAATTTCTGCAAAATAACAGCATAAAACAAATGTTTATGGAATAGACATGTGGGAAAATTGTTCAGGAGATTTACAGATGCTTGTTTGTGTTATAAAATTATAAGTTTAGTTGGAAATTATTGATTGAGTTCCTAAATTCCCAGGCACACTGATGGGCTCTATGGATACCTGGTGAACATGATGAACTTTGTCCCTCATCTCAAGGAACTTGTATCCAAAGGAGATTCAGGACTCTAAGATGTGGATTGTTTCCATCCATGTGTTTTATATACACTACTTGTGTGGTGCGCATGTGTGAAGTATAGAGGCCAGGGCATCTAGAGACTGGTGTACCTCTCTTCCCTCCTATCAGCTTCACGTTGTGGATGGAAGCTACAGAAAGTCCATGGTTGGTTTTTCTGGCTGTCAGTGCTTTGCAAAGATGAAAATTTCCCTCTTGGGCACAACAAGTTCTCTGATTCTATGAAAAGTCCTCCAGCAGAGATCTGATGAGCTCTTGGGAGTGGTCAAGGGGGGAATTTAGACATCAGTGAGTTGCCATTAAGGACAAAGTTTTCTTCCAATTCTGAGATTAGTTGACTTTTGAGACTCAGTGCTGCCTTAAGTTTCTTTTGAGATGAGCCAAAATGTTTCATCTATCTACACTGTAGGATTGTGATAGCTTCTAAAGAGTTTGACAAATATATACTGGTGTAAAACTGCTGAAGATGAATAATTTGTCTTGCAAATTTTTTGCTTGCTTACAGTTTTGTTTTCTGGAAAAGAAAAGCAGTAGTTTATATAATTATCCAAACTAAAAAAAAAAGCCCAGATTAGCTACTTCTTTATAAAATTTCTTACTGAAAAAATCATTAATATAAAGTCATTACATTTACTTTTGTTATCAGTTTGCTTAAGGCAATCTGGAAGGAATGTGAGAATAGATATTCATACAGTCTTTTAGTAAACACCCTTATTATAATTTATATATAATAAGATCCTTCTTAGTGATAATTAAATGATTCTTAGTAAAGTTATAGAATTGTGCATCCATAATCCAAATCTAGTTTTAGAAGCTTCCATCACCGAGAAAGATCCCTTAAATCTATTTGTAACCACTCATTATTCCAAACCCAAGGCTGAGGGAACCAGTGATTTGCTTACTGTTTTTATAGATGGATTCTTATTGGAAATTTCAGATACATGGAATCCTACAGTCTAGCCTTGAGAGCCTGGCTAGAGGATCACCTGTGTTACAGCATGTATTAGTATTTCATTCCTTTTTATTGCTGGATAATACTCCATGGTATAGATATTCACATTTTGTTGGTACATCCCTCACTCTATGGACATTTGGATTGTGTCCAGTTTTTGACTATTATGAATAATGGTGCTAGGAACATTCATGCACAAGCCTTTTTGTGGACATTTCTTTCAGGTAGGTTATTATCTAAGAATATAATTATTGAAATGTATGGTATGTTTAGGTTTAATATTTAAGAAACTGACCTATTATTTTTCAAAGTGGCTGTACCTGATAACATTCCCACCAGCAAGACACAAGGGTCCTAGTTTTTCCACAACCTACCAACACTTGCCCTTGTTGGTCTTTTTGGTTATATCAATCCTGGTTGATGTGTAATTGCATCTAGTTGTGGTTTTAATTTTCATTTTCCTAATGACAAATGATATTGATCATCTTTTTAATACTTATTGTCCTTTTGTATATTTTCTTTGGCAAAATACTTATTCAACTCTTTTGCCCATTTTTTAATTGGGCTGTTTATGTTCTTATTATTGAACTGAAGGACTTATTTATATATTCTGAATACAAATTCTTTATCTGATATATTATTTGATAATATTTTCCTCCAAGCTGTGGTTTGTCCTTTAATTTTTTAACAGAAGTTAAAAAATTGTTGCTTTTGATGAGTGGGAATTTTTAATTTTGATGAAGTCCAATTTATCACTTTTAGGTTTAGGGATTGTGCTTCTGTTGTTTTCTTTAATAAATTTTTGCCTGACTCCAGGTATCAATGATTTCTTGTGTTTTCTTTTAAGTTATTTTATAGTTTTAGGTTTTACATTTAGGTCTGTGCTCCATTTTGAGTTAATTTTGGCATAAAATATGAAGTATCTTTTCATTTTTCTTTTTTTCTTTTCATATGGAAATCCAATTGTTCCAGCACCATTTGTGAAAACAAAATCTATGCTTTCTCCATTCATGCTTTTGCACTTTTGTTAAAATCAGTTGTCCATAAATAATTTAATCTATTTCTTTATGCTAACAGCACACTGCTTGTTAACTGTAGCCATATACAATGTTTGAAATCAGGTAATGGAAGTCCTCCTGTATTGTTCTTCTTTGTCAAGTTTGCTTTGGCTATTCTATGTCCTTTGCATTTCCATACAAATTTTAGTATCAACGTGTCCATTTATAACAAGTTTTCTGGGCCTTTTGATAGGGATTATGTTGAATTTATAAATCATTTTGGGGATAATTGCTTTCTTCATATTGAGTCTTCTGGTTAATGAACATGGTATATTCTACATGTATTTAGTTCTTTAATTTCTCTCATCAATATTTCATAGTTTCAGTGTACCAATCTTTCGCATCTCTTGTCAAATTTAATCCCTAACAATTTCTTATTTTTAAGATACTATCGTGAATGGCATGATTTTTAAAATATCAATTTCTGATAGTATGTTGCTAAAATACCTAAATATAATTGGTTTTTATATATTCAGGTTGAATCCTGAAATTTAGGTAAACTTGTTAGTTTTAATAGCTTTTTTTGAGATTTCATCAGATTTTCTACATTGATGATCATGCCTATGAATAAGAAATTTTAATTCTCCCTTTCCAGTGTGGATGCCTTACATTTTTGTATTTCCTTATTGCACTGGCTAAAACCTACAGTTAAATGTTGAATAAAAGTAATGAGAGCAGAGGCCCCTGTCTCATTCTTAATTTAAGAGAAGGGCACTAACTCTTTCACATTAAATATAATGTGATGTTAACCATAGGCTTTTCGTTGATGTCTTTATCAGACAGGGAGAATTCCCTTCTAGCCCATTTGTCAAGAGTTTTTATCAGGAATGACTGTAATTTTGTCAAATGCCTTCTCTGCATCTACTGAAATGATCATTGTGGTCTTTTTTATTCCTTGTTTGTTAATATGGTGAATTACATTGATCAATTTTTGAATGTTAAGTGAACTTTACACTCAGGATATACCACTTGGTTATGATGTATTATGCTTTTTAGAAAATTTTGATAGAAAATTTCAATCTATGGTTATGAAGGACACTGGTCTATAGTTATCTTTGCTTATAACTGTTTGGTTTTGGTAGCAGGATATAGTATGAGTTGGGAAGTATTCCCTCCTCTTCAATTTTCTTGAAAGAGTTGGTTAGAATTGGTATTATTTCTTCTTAAATATTGTCAATACACTGGTAAGCCATTTGGGTCTGGAGTTTTCATTGTGGAAAAGTTTTATACTACAAGTTCAGTTACTTTAAAAGGAATGCGATTGCTCATGTTATCTTTTTCTTCTTGGTTGAGCATTGGGAGTTTGTATCATTCAAGGAAATTCATCAATTCCGTCTAAGTTGTAGATTTCATTGGCATAAAATTTTTTATGTTATTCATATATTAATGTTCATATACTATCCTTGCAATATCTATAGAGTCTATAGTTACTACCCCTTTATTGATCTTGATATTGGTAATTGTGTTCACTGGGTTTTTTCCCCATCAGTCTGGCTAGAGGTTTATTAATTTTAGTGATTTTCTCAAACATCTAGCTTTTGATTTCATTGCTCTTCTCTATTGCTTTTCTGTTTTTTATTTAATTATTTTTCACTGTAAATTTTTATCACCTTTAGTCTGCCTATGTTGGGCTTAACTTGATCTTCCCTTTCTAATTTCTTAAGATAGAAACTGATGACAAATATTTTTACCATTTGTATGTCTGAATAGGACTTTATTTTGTCTTTCTGTTGAGTTCTGGGCATAGAATTCTAGGTTATCTATTGCTTTTTATTGCCTTTTAGTATTTTAAAAATGTTGCTCTGCTCTCTTCTCACTTGCATTTTTTTTGAAGAGAAATTGATGGCATTCTTACATTTATTATGCTGTAGGTAATGTGTTTATTCTCTGGTTGCTTTTGAGATTTCCTTTTATCACTGGCTTTGGGCAATTTGATTATGATGTAAGCCTTGGTGTAGTTTTCTTTATGTTTCTTGTGCTTGGAGTTTATTGTACTTCTTGGATATGTGGGTTTATAGTTTTCAACAAATTTGGAATCATTTTAGACATTATTTCTTCAAATAACTTTTCTTTTCTCTCTGCTTTCTTTCCATTCAGGGATTTGGGTTGAAACTACCCCATACTCACTGATACTCTGATTTTTTTTTTTTTCATTATTTTTTTTCTGTTTCATTTTGGTTAGTTTCCATTGCTATGTCTTCAAGTTCACTGATCTTTTCTTTACAATGTTCAACCTGTCATTAATCCCCATCTAGTGCATTATGAGTCTCACACATTGCATTTTTGTTCTCTAGAAGTTTGATTTGGGTCTTTTAAAAATATTTTCCATGTTTCTTCTTATCTTTTAAATATCTGGACTACAGCTGTTAGGACTGTTTTAATGCTCTTGCCTGACAATTTTAACATCTATATCAGTTTTAGATCAGTTTTGATTAGTTGATTTTTTTTCTCCTCACAGATCCTATTTTCTTGCTTCTTTCCATGACTAGAAATTTTTTATTGGTTCTCAAGCATTGTGAATTTTTTCTTGTTGGTGGCTGGATATTTTTGTATTCCTATACATATTATTTATGTTTATTCTGTGACCCAGTTACTTGCAAAGAGTTTGATCCTCTCTGGCCTTCCTTTTTATTTTATTATTATTATTATTATTTTTGCGGTACGTGGGCCTCTCACTGCTGTGGCCTCTCCCGCTGCGGAGCATGGCTCTGGACGCGCAGGCTCAGCGGCCATGGCCCACGGGCCCAGCTGCTCCGCGGCACGTGGGATCCTCCTGGACCGGGACATGAACCCGCGTCCCCTGCATCGGCAGGTGGACTCTCAAACCCTGCGCCACCAGGGAAGCTCCGTCTTCCTTTTTAGACTTGTTATGTGGAACAAGAGCATGTTTAATCCAAGGCTAGTCATTCATCACTGAAAGAACTAAGATCCGTCTGAGTACTCTACATGATGCCCTGTGAGTTCTGAGAATATCCAGTCTGGCTGCTATGAGAAAATATGATTTTTGGTATGATGTGAGTCACAAGTACTATTCCCTTCAATCCTTTTGGGTAGTTCTTACTCTAGACTAGAGTAATTTCCTCACATTAATGCACTGAACAGTATGCAGCTGAATACTATAGTGGGCCCTTTGCAAATATCTAGAATTATTTGTGTATCTCTCTGCTTTCCAGTATTCTTTCCCGAGAATTAACTGGCCTGGTCTCCCCAACATAGAGAGTCTGCTGTCTCTACCTGGTTTACCCCTCCCAGAAGTAAACTGGGGCAATATAAGTTCATCTTATTTACTTCTTGTATCTCGATGGTCACTGTATTTTGTTGCCTGAGGTCTAGTCCTTTGAAAAACATTTTGTGTATTTAGGTTTTCTTTTGATTGGAAGATAAATCTGGTCCCTGATATCTTAACTTTGCAAAACGTAAGTCCCTCTCAATCTTCTTTCATAATGAAAATTTTCTTATTTCCAATAGGCAACGTAAGGGCATACAATTTGCACCTTACATATTGGCTTGCTAAAGACAGGAATTTCCAAGTTAATTTCTTGAGGAGTCTTCTTGGTCAGTTTTCTAAACAGTGGCAAAGCATCTTTCCTTTAACTCATAATGATCCATTTACGAACATAACAATTTAATTGATGACATTCATTTTATTACAGAGTTTTTAATTAGTCCTGGCAGCTTCGTCTCAATGTTTTTCTCCTTTATGACTCAATTGCACTGCCAGCAAAGAAACCCCATTCCCTCTGGCAAAGAAACCTCTGAAGAAATGTTTTGGGGGCTGACTGTCCTAAAGATGGCTTCTTCCAGCTGCAATTTAAGTGTTGAGCTGAAGAGAGAGCCTAATCCATTTGATTTCTGATCTCTATGATAACATATGTCTCCTGAAGCAGTGTGGAAAGTCAAGGTCAGCTGCAGCTAATCATCACAGAATTTGAACTTCAAAAAAAAAAATGGAAATAGAAGGTTTTCATGAAGAGCTCTTATATCCTTTTGCTTCCTTTCCAAGACTTACAAGAGCGCTTTTTTCCCAATCCCAGGGCAGAATGAAATCATTATTCAGTCTTATCTTAAGGGGATAAAAATCCAGCTAAATACCCATTTAAAAATATTTCCTTTTCTTACAATGTACATTCCTCAATGGATTTCATGAGGATTATTGAGCTCCTGGTTTTGTTTTTCATTTTTCCTTTTGGTAAAATAGGCCAGCCTCCCTAGAGGAAATTAATTCAATAAAATGCTTGTCTAAAGTGTGAGGTTTAAAAGACATCCGTTTAAGAAAGCAAGGCAAGGGGGAAAGAGAGGAAATGACTTATACATCCAGGCTTCTTCGTACAAGCATGGCCACTCATTCTGTGGATGAAGACTTACTGGCAAATCCATTAGGCCAGCAGGGAAGGCTCTGGGCTCTGAGCCAGGCTGCCTGGATTCAAATCCTGCTTTTTCCCCTTACTGGCTGAGCCATCTTCAGCCAAGTTACATAACTTCACTGTATCTCTGTTTCCCCAACTCTAAGTGGGGTAGTGATACCACCTCTTTCAGAAGTTTGATATGAAGATAATTCAAGTTAATATTTATAACGCTCTTAGAATAGCTCCTGGTGCATAGAAAGTGACATATATACAAGTATCCTACAAAATATGCATTTTAAAATGTATTTACTGGGAAATATAAGCATTTGCTGACCCAAGAATCACCCCATGTCGGGAACTGTCATTTTGTGCAAATGTTATGAAGGTTGAGTTCTAGTGGGAAATATGATTGAATTAGCAGGGCATTTTTTTTCCTGGCTATTAAGCATAATGCAAGGTGGGACCCAGCCTCCACTCACAGGATCCTGTGAGTGGCTTCCTGGCTATTAAGCATAATGCAAGGTGCTAGGAACGTAAAGATGAATAAGGGCTAAGTTTCACTTAAGGAGCATTGTAATTAGCCAACCAATAAACGGATCATTTCAAAGCAATGTGGAGATACAGTAGCAAGCCTGTTTCTAAGGAGCACCAGATAAAAGTTCCTAATCCGGTGTGTGTGGGGGTGGGAAATTAGGTCAAAGCAAACCTCCTGGAGTTGGTGAGTGTTAGGCATTCAAACTGTGAGGAGGGAAAGGGCATTCCTGGCACAAGGAGAGGAATGACAGACATCGTGATTCAGGGAACAAAGCAGGTCATACCCTCAGCATCACTGGAGCCTGAGAAGACAGAGGGAGCTCTGTGAGTCTGAGAACCTTGCCCTTCTTTCTAGCTCTTTTTACAAGTGGTCTCTTTAAATCGGGCAGTATTGTACTTCAAGAGCTAGGAAGCAAAAAAAGATGGTGGTTGCCAGGCTGGAGGCTGGGTCCCGTGAGTGGAGGCTGGGTCCTGTGAGTGGAGGCTGGATCCTGTGAGTGGAGGCTGGGTCCTGTGAGTGGAGGCTGGGTCCTGTGAACGGAGGCTGGGTCCTGTGAGTGGAGGCTGGGTCCTGTGAGTGGAGGCTGGGTCCTGTGAATGGAGGCTGGGTCCTGTGAATGGAGGCTGGTCCTGTGAGTGGAGGCTGGTCCTGTGGTTGGAGGCTGGTCCTGTGGGTGGAGGCTGGATCCTTTGGGCTGGTCATATCCTGACAGGTCATTTTAGGTTCTGGGGCTGCACCCAAGCTCCAGTGTTCAGGACACAATTTCATCGCTTCTCCCACAGGTGAAATGAGTCTCAGGTTGACACATAATACCCAGACTCATAAGCAGCTTGTTTTCAACCACATATCATATTATAAATATACACCAAACTCTAAATGTTGCACAATAGCCAACTGACCACAGGCTCACAGTGCCTCCGATCCCAGTCTTGTTGGTTAAGTCCATTTAAGAAATCAAATTAGGGATCAGATGGCTGATTGGTCATCACCAGTCTTCAGGGGCATTTTCAACAGCCTAGACTAGTGGATTCCCCACTCTTTTTTTCAATCTGCAAATATCTCCACCTCAGTGACACATATTGATCTTTGAGGGTGAGAAGAAACTTCCTCTTCTGGAGAAAACTGAAAAAAATCTAATCATTCGCTGCTTTGTGGCTTCCTGGTTTTAGAATTTGTGCAATCTTGTGGGCTTATTTTAACATATCCTTATCTCAGATGGCTACATTACATTGTGACTGACTTGGCCACAGCATTCTGTAACACTAGACCTGTAATCACGTATGTTGTATTAAAGAAACACTGTGGTCTTCTCGAGTGGGTGTAGGGGTTTCTTGTTTTCTTCACAAAAAATATGGTGAAATCTTTCCCATTGTTAGTTACTGTTGTGAAGCTGAGATGATCCATCGTTTGTTGACTTTTGTTAGATTTCAAAGGATAACGTTTTCCTTCACTTTATCTCTTAATCCAGGGTTTTGGGGGTGTTTTTCTTGTTTTTTTTTTTAGTTTTAGATTTTGGTGGTTGACACTGCTTACTAATTATAGCCTTTAAATGTACTCCTGGGGCCAGGCAATAAGGGAACTGCTTGAACAGGTATCTTTGATGAATGGAGGGTATGAGTGTATCAGGATTAAAGCTGAATGATAAAAACCAGGTACTGTGAAAAAATTACTACGCTTCATTTGCAAACTTCAGAAGCAGAAGAGAAACCCCAAATGCACTATATATTCATTCCTTGATCCTTTCTTCTTAGGTGGGTCACCCAGGTCAAATCGCCACCTGGTTCTTCTTAACTCCTCCAAACAATCTCTTGCCATATAAGCTCCCTGAATATTTTCCATGCCTTTTGAATTTTTGTCTTTAACCATAAGTCAACAATGACTTGCTGCATCCAGCAGTGTAGTATTTACCATATGGGACAAAGAATTATCTGTAAAAAAAAAAACAAAAAAACTAACCAAACAGACATAAAACATAGTTGGGAAGACAAGATAAGATGCAGGAAAAAAAAAAATCACATATTTTTTTTAATTAAAAATCAACATACGTAAGTTGTTTTACTAGAGAATACAATCACTCATGAATTTCAAAGAAGAATTATAATAAGGATTTAGAGCAGTAGTGGTTTAATGATAAAGGTGGGACTTGTGATGAACCTTAAAGAATGGATACATTAATCACGTGGTGACACAAAGGAGATTTTAGAAAAGGAAAGTTTAGGTAAAGCGGAGACGGGAATGCAGGTTTCGTGTGTGTGCCTTGTGTGCCCGTGTTGTTCAAGGACAGGTTATAAGAAGTCCTGTGGAGGGAGGGGGCTGTTCCTATGATGAAATTCAGGTGAATATATTTGAATAGGTAAAAATAGCTACTATTTATAAAGTGCTCCTATGTTAAGTGTCCTACATAAATTATCTCATTCCAGTTTTAACCAAAGACCTGTGAAGTAGGTACAACTATTTTTATCCCCATTTTACAGAAGAGGAAGCTGAGGCTTAGTGCCTGAGGTCACACAGCCAGTGAACAGTGGAGCCAGGGTGGTGACCTAGAAAGCTGAGCTCCTGAGTCTAGGCTCCTTCTACAAGACCATCAGGCCATATGCCAGGGGCTTCTTTTTAAGAAACAGGAGTTCTGGCTTGTTGCCTTAAGGTGACAGAAGGCCATTACAGCTCTCCAGGTGACATAGTGAAAGCAGTATCGAAGCAGAAGCAGCATCACAGGTACACAGAGGGATTTGGGATGAGCTCACGGAATCAGGGAGGAGAAGGGGATGAAAGTGAGGACAAGTCATCAATAAAAAAACTCACCAAGTCCTTACCTCTCTCTGCATTTTTTAGCTCTAATATGGACATGTTTTGGGTATGGTGAAAAGTGGAATAGCATAGACCACCCTCACCCCAGTGCTACCCACTTCCCCTTGGAGCGCATTCTGATTCAGTGTAAGGATTCTGACTGGGTCCCATTTGTGGGCACATTAAGAGGTTTGGGTAATTTGGCCAACTGGGAAGAGATTATTTTTTGAGCCAGGAAAGCAAATGAATAAAACCCTTGCTACCTGGAGTAGGTGTAATTTGTTGCTGAAACATGCATCTTACTCACCTTGAGGCTCATTGGTCCTGGCTGTAATTCAGGATGAGCCACGGTTTATGTGAATGCACACCACAACCATGAACTTGCTTCCTGTTTGCTAAGTATGGCAGTAGAATCCGACTTCTGATGATCTGTTTTCCACTTACACCTTGGCTCTTAATGAACTCCCACTACACCAATGGTCATTTTGAATAATTCATGCTTTTAATTTTTCCCAATGATCCCAATGTGCTTTGACACAAGAGTTCCACCAATCAATGAAATAAGTCCAAAGAGAAATACAATGTTTTTTTTGTGGCAGACAGAAATGCTTTGCCAACTTTCTAGTGAACCCAATACAGAAGGGCATATTCTTATAAAAGAAAGGAAAAAGAATAACTGACATATATAGCCCTTCTGTTTACGTGCTACCCTTTCCAAAATTTTCTGTAACAAGAACAACAACAAAATCAGCATGATTTTGTTGTACGTATAGCTGAAACTCAACATTCAATGAGCAGTATTATTGCCAAGAGTAATTAAGTTATTCAGATTTTGGCCATATGGCATATAGTTATAACTGCTTTGATGTTCTTTTTCTACACATTCTATCATTTGTGCCATTTTGGTGGCTGTTTCTACTGATCAATTTTCTTTTCCTTCATTATGGCTCATATTTTCCCACTTCTTTGCATATTTTTAATTTTTAAGTGGATGCTACACAGGAATTTTACGTTGAGTGCCAAAATTTTTGTTTTCTTTTAAATATTCTTGACCTTCACTCTGGGCTGCTGTTAAGTTACTTGGAAAGAGTTTAAGTTGTTCTTTTTAAGCTTAGTTAAGTGAGATCAGAGTAGCCTTTAAATGTAGGGAAAATATTCCCAACTGCTGAGGCCGTGCTCTTCTAAATATTTGACCTGACGCTTTCTGTATTGTGATTGTTTTTCTACTCTGGCTTGTGGGAATATGAACTATTTTCTGCTCTGTATGAGCTCAGTTCTTCTGCTCCTGTCTGGTGGCTCTCTCCCTGCTTCCTGGTTTCCCATCAGCACCCAGCTGAGAATTCAAAGGGAACCCTCGGCCGAACTCTGTGGGGGTGTGTGTGTGTGTGTGTGTGTGTGTGTGTGTGTATCTGTATTTCTCCCAGCACGTGTACTGGGAGAAAATGTACAAACAATGTACAAATGTTTGTACATTTCTCCCTCCTATCCAGGATTTTGCCTGCAGACCCTTCCACCTGTGCCTTCTAGAAACCTCACCTCTGTCTCCTTGCTCAGGAGGGCCACTGTGGCCTGAAACAGTCTGCTGCCTGCAGCAGAGAGCTGGGCAAACCCCGGGGCTCACCTTGTTTGTTTCCTGTTCTGTCTGTTGTTCATTGTCTAAAAGCTGTTACTCTACATATATTTAGACTGGTTTTTTTTTTTTTTTTTTTCTTCAGTTATCTAAGGATGGAGAGTAAATCTGGCTCTGGTTATCTGCCTCGATGGGAAGAGAAAGTCCAGGTATTCAGATGTTAGATATGCCAAAAATAAGATAAAACTTTGAAAACTTTTGGTGGTTATAATAAATTATGAGACACTTCCTTGTACTCAAAACCAAATCTGGAATCATTCAAATGTTCTGTGAGCCCTGTGAACAGAACAGGGCTCTCTTCCAGATCCTCATTATATCTTTCCACTGCAAAAACTGATGTTCCAAAATTCTGTTGTCCTTACATCAATGTTTTGTGAGGAGAAATGAGCCAAAAAACAAATCTCAGGACCAGCAGGTGTGAAAGACTATTAACTGCCTTTGGAATAAAAACCATCATGATAGGTATGTTTATGTACATACAACCACGTACACATTTGTTTGAATGGAGTTATAATTGATAACTGAAAATATTTGGGTGTAATACATGTTATGATAAATTAGATTGATGGTGAAATTAATATTTGATATATCTTATTTCATGCCTTGTGTTGTATATCTTTCTAATACTTCATATATTTACCTGGTAATAGAGAAAATTCAATGTACTTTAGTATTTCGCATATATCTGTGATTCTGGTGGTATATCCAGGTCAAAGTGTTGAATATCAATAATCACTGTATACTATTGTAGATGTGGCCAATGTAGTGAAATGCAGCTCAGTTGTCAATACATTGATCAGATAAAGGATAATTGGCATCTAGGAGATTGAGCACAGACATATTCCTGAGCAAAGCCTGACATATAGTCAAGAGAAGGTTCCAGTAGTGCCAGTAGGAAAGGTCCTGGCTAGTGGGGGTTTGACAACCAAGAATCCAACAGAATGCAATAGGTGACTTGCAGGTAGAAAGGAGATTTGGCAGCAAATAGAGAAAAATTCCAGATCCAGGAAGAAGAGATCTTTGGGAAATCTCAGTGTAAGTAATATGGGTGGATCCATGGAAATTAGAACTTTAGTCTCTGAAGAAGACAGAGTAGGGACAGGAAAGGCCTCTTTCTTCAAGGAAGTGGGCAAATGAGAAGAGGAGACCGAGATGAAAAAACAAGGGGTTAAAATCCAAAATATATAAGAACTCATACAACCCAGTAGGAAAAACTCAAACAATCAGATTAAAAAATGGGCAGAGGATCTGAACAGACATTTTTTCCCAAGAAGACATGAAACTGTCCAACAGATACATAAAAAGATGCTCAATATCACTAATCATCAGGGAAATGCAAATCAAAATCACAAAGAGATATCATCTCACACTTGTCAGAATGGACGTGATGAAAAAGACAAGAAATAATGAGTGTTGGGGACGGTGTGGAGAAAAGGGAATCCTTGGGCACTGTTGGTGGGAGTGTAAATTAGTGCAGCCATGATGGAGGATAGCAAGGAGCTTCCTCAAAAAATTAAAAATAGAGCTACCACATGATCCAGCAATTCCACCTCTGGGTACTTATCCAAAGGAAACAGTAACCCTTAACTCAAACAGATTATCTGCACCCCCATGTTCATTGCAGCGCTATTTACAGCAGCTAACACATGGAAACAACCTACAGATCAATTGATGGATGAATGCATAAAGAAAATGTGGTATATGTATTCAATGGAAGATTATTCTGCTATGAAAAAGAAGGAAATCTCGCCATTTACAACATAGGTGGACCTTGAGGGCATTATGCTCAGGGAAATAAGTCAGACAGAGAAAGACAAATACTATATGGTTTCATTTCCATGTGGAATCTAAAAAAACACAAAAAACAGAACTCATGGGTACTGAGAACAGCTTGCTGGTCGCCAGAGGTCGAGGTGTGGGATGTGTGCAGGAAATTGGCAAAGGGGGTCAAAGGTATAAACTTCCAGTTATGAGATAAATAAGTTTTCGGGATGTAAGGTACAGCATTGTGACTACAGTTGACAATACTGTATTGTATATTTGAACACGGCTGAGAGTGTACACCTTAAAAGTTCTCGTCACAGAAAAAAATGTGTAGCTATGTGTGTTGATAGATGTTAGCTGAACTTATTGTGGTGATCATTTGGCAAAATGTACATGTATCAGTTCGTTTGGTTGTACACTAAAATATACTGATTTGTAGTTATAACTTAGTTAAAATAAAAGTGAAAATACCTAGTAGTGTTGGGAAGTTACTTGATGCAAGAAGTACTTGCTATAGGGCTGAGGATGTGTTTTCAGTCAGCACCTTGCCGAATACTGTGGGGTGGTCTGCTGAGTTTCAGGTGGATTCAAACCTAAATATAGAAATAACTTTAGACCCCAGAGTGAGAGTCTTCGAGGCAGTTAGCAGATTGTATAATGTTGGAGAATGTTCTGACTGTACCAGTTCAGACCCTTTAAATCAACTCAGTTTAACTCCACAAACGTACACTAAGAGGTCATAAAAAAGATGTCAGAGATATGTCACTCTGGGATTAATCCACTAACCTGCTCACAACATTCTTCAGTAATAATGTAATAGGGAAGAATTTTTGTTTTCCATTACAAGTTAATCACAAAAGGGATGTTGCCTATAAGCTTAAAGTGTACACAATGGCCCACCTCTGGGAACCCTACCTCCCAGGTAATGAGCATTCATCTAAAATACCTTTGTTTAGCTCACGGGAAACATCCTGACCAGGCCCACCTGTGAATAACTGCAAGAAGGAAGATATTAACACATCTGCTCTGAAGGCTGATGGGAACCAGAAAATGTTTGACTTTACTCCCTCCCCTTTCAGTATAAAAGAAACCTGAATTCTAACTCAGGCAAGATGGTACTTTGGGACATGAGTCCACCATCTTCTTGGTCTGCTGGCTTTCCGAATAAAGTTGCTATCCCTTGTCCCAACAACTTGTCTCTTGATTTATTGGCCTGTCTTGTGGCAAGCAGTATGGGCTTGGGCTCACTAACATTAGCTCTTCTTGTTTCCAGACTTCAAGTCCTTCAACTACAGATGCCCAGATTTTCCCCTTTGGTGCTTGCCACCTTGACTTTGATTATTGTTCTTGTTTGGACTAGTTCTTGTTTGGACTGGACTGTTTCCAGGTATTTTGGGCCTCCCTCCAGGACACGGCTTTGGAAATTCACTCTCTGATCCTAAAATTCACTGATCTGACCCATGAAGTAGACCTTCTATGCCATCAAGGGTCTCCAGGGACTGACTGGTGTGTTCCTTTAACTGCTTGATCAAGTCTTCATCCTGGGTTATAGCCTAAAAATGACTTGTTAGCAGGAATCTCTGAAATGAATCTGTCCTCTTTGATTGAATTCAATTCTCTATTATTAAACATCTCTCACGAGCCAGGGCACTGGCCTAGCTACAAAGAAGAATGTGTAAGTCTCAGCCTCTACAGTGTGAGAAACACATAGACAGCAGTTAATGACATCGGAGTGTGATGAATGCTGTGAAGAAATCCATGGTGCCTTTGCTAAGAGGAGGGGGCCACTTAAAAAAGAAAGAAGACATTTAATATGACCTGGTCTTGTCATTTGGTTTTTTATTTTTTAAAAAAAGTGTGCAGAAAAATTCTTAGCAGATGAAGTTTTATCATATGATCATAGTAACTATAATAATGGACTCAAAATGTGGAGCCATCTACAAAAGATTTTAAGTGGGTAATTTTCATCATACTGCTTTTGGGGTGTGCTCAGAGCCTAGGTTCAGGAATTAGCAATCATTTATGGCTCTGGACATAATTTTCTGCCCTGTAATTTAGTGGCTGTATCACCTCTCAGCCTTGGTGTCCTCATGTGTGATTATACAATAGCTGAGCATTACCATGCAAGTGTGTCAGTTATCGATTTATTTCCTCTCAGTTCCAAATGCACCCTTCAATGTATTCTGTAATAATGGAATTCCTTTGAGCATTTCTCTTTCAAATTAAGCACAATGTGAAGTTTTCTTAATAGAGGGTCTGAAAAGACCCTGAGGGAGAAGAGGCTTCCTGCAGTTTCTGGTGAGGGATAGTGAGATGGGCAGTGAAGGTGTCAGACCACCTGGCAGAAGTCACAGACCCAGGCCGCAGTCCCAAAGTGATTTTGCAGCTCTTTCTGCAGCCCTTTCAACAGGGAACCCAGAGCTTCATGCAGCCTGCATGCAGCTGTCATGGCTAGAACGTCACATAAATAGGTGGTTTTTCCTTCTGCAAACTCTGTGGCGGCCCTTGTGCTCTGAAGGCCTCTGCTCCAGCTGGCGCCCAGAACCCCCTGCATAACTAGCTCATGGGTTACTGATCCTGGGCTCCCCGCCTGCACTCTGGAGTGTGCCTGCTGTTTGCCCAGCAACTCCAGACCCTCTCCAGCCGGGCCAAATCAGGAAACTTCTCTGCTGTCCTGTGGCTGAACCACACCTTTTCCAGTGAGGTCTGACCCTCTTTCACATTTGTCCTTCCTTATGGACTCTCCCTCAGCCCTGGGATTCTATACAGGCTTTCTTCTTACATTACAGTTGTTTTCCTCAATCTTAGTTTAATTATTCTATTAACTTCCCCTGTTTAAACCACCGTCTGTCGTTTCTGTCTCTTTTGGACCCAGACTGCTACGACAGCAAGTTTATCATAAGGATAACGTGGAACATTTGGCATAATAAATGAAAGCAATGATAGCCAATCTTGTTTCTTCTTCCCTCTCTCCTCCTACCACAAAACCTAAACTTTGTTTATAAGAATGTGTGTGTGCTCTGTTCAATAGTATGTAACAACCTAAATGGGAAAAGAATTTGGAAGAGAATAGATACAAGTATATGTACAACTAAATCACTTTGCTGTACACCTGAATCTAACACAACATTGTTAATCAACTATACTCTAATATAAAACAAAAAGTTAAAAAAAGAGAATGTGTGTATATTTGAGAGCTTTGGGTGTGTGAGACTCTGTGTTTACACAATGCTAGCTATGCTTCTCCTTGCTCAGTTTTCTACTCTGTCACTTATTAACGTAGATTTGTATTAATGTAAAAATGTAGATTTGAGAGCTGGAAGGAAGCTCTCAGTGACTCTAGTGTAACTGCACATAAAGACATTAACAGTAAAGCTAGAATGCTTGCTCAGGGTCACACAGTTAATTCTGGATGGAAACTTTATAAGAAGCCAAAATCCTAAGGATCAGTCCAGGGTTTTCTCTACAGCTGGAATTCAATCCTTGTATAAATTTAAATGACAGAATAATCTAAATGGCTGTGCTAGTTTCCTAGGGCTGTAGAAATTTATTCTCTCACAGTTGTGTAGATCAGAAGCTCAAAATCTTGCAGGACTGCACTTCCTCTGGGAGCTGGAACAGAGAATTGCTCTTTGCCTCTCCCAGATTCTGGTGGCCATCTGCATTCCTGGGCTTGGAGCTGCATCACTGCCTCTGTCTTCGTAGTGCCTTCTTCCGTTGGCTGATTTTTCCTCTTCATGTCTCTTATAAGGACACTTGTCATTGGATCTAGGGCCCACCTGGATAATCCAAAATTATCTCCTCATCTCAAGATCCTTAACTTAATCACATCTGCAAAGACCCTTTTCCCAAATAAGGTACTCTTCACACACTCCAGGGATTAGGACATAGATGTACTTTTTCTTGAGGTTACCATTCAGCCCACTGCAATGGTTTGTGTGATTGTTTGTTTTTAAATAAATTTTTATTCCTAAGGTGCCATAATATGCTACTCTATTAGCTCAGTTAATAAACCCAGATGTATTTTTCCAATAGTTATTTATTCCGTAGGCATATTACTTACCCAAGTGATTTTCTTAGGTTTTGTAATAACAGTCATGTTATGTGAACTTCACTTGGGAAACCTTTAGTCTGTTATGCATTATAATCAACTGTTTCATGTCCCAAAAGGCTGATCCTAATGCAAGCCCACATGTGACAGGGAGCTGGCCATGACACAATGTAACATACCCTAAGACAATACTTTCCCCAGGCAGTCAGGTGAGTGCCTCATTCCACTAATATCTGAGGTTGCCTAAGCTTAGAGAATATACCTGTATCTCTGAGAATTTGTATGAGGTATCGTGATATCTAGGAAGGATTTTGGGTCAGCGATCACATGGACAAGTCTGTGGGCTGCATTCTGTAGAGGTTTAACCACAAAGTTCCTTCAGATGTTCAAACGTAACCCATCATTTCTGTGTGGGTTAAACTGACATGATATAGGAGATTTTCTCCTATATTCCGTAGCCTTTCCTCCTTTCCTTCCTCATATACCACCTCTTGTTATGTGTATTTAGGTAGAAGTGTTTTTAATATTCATTTAATTAAATGAGACTTATTTTGAGCATAATAATAGGCACTGCCTGAGTGGGGGGAATAGGTGCTGTGGTTGTGAAAGTGGGGGGAATATTTCTCACACAGGGAAGTTGGTTAAAGGATGCGTATTAGACTTGGGAGAATACCTCTACTACTACTAATTGATTCTGGAATGTGGACAGCTGGGAATGCAGGGGATCCCTCCTTCCACCACCCAAGCTGGATACAACTCCGTTAAATTGTGCCTTCTGATAGGTCATTGTGTTCCATTTCTTACTGGTGCTCGTGGTTGGTTATACAGGGATATGATTTTTTTTTAATGTATTGGTGCCTATCTTTTCTCCCACATTTATTTGTCTTTACTATTTTAGGATATGCCGGAGTGATGACTTTTTCTAAACCAATTTTAGGACTTTTAAGATATAAATTAAGCTGAATTGACTGAAAACTAAATTCAGATGATTATACTTGCAAAATAAATCTCAAAACACAATAAGTTGTATTTTCTTTTCTTAAAACAGCCAAAAAAAAAAAAAAACCCAAAACTAAACCTTCCTTCTGAAAAGTGGAATTCCCTGCATTAAAAAAATTTATTTTTTTGAAATATAGTTGATTTACAATGTTGTGTTAATTTCTACTGTACAGCAAAGTGACTCAGATTTATGTGTATATATACACATTTTTTTCATATTCTTTTCCATTAGGGTTTATCATAGGATTTTGAATATAGTTCCCTGTGCTATACAGTAGGACCTTATTTATCCATTCTGTATATAATAGCTTGCATCTGCTAATCCCAAACTCCCAATCCATCCCTCTCCCGTCCCCCTCCCCCTTGGCAACCACAAGTCTGTTCTCCATGTCCTACATTTTTAAAATAAATTTCTGATATTTAGATGATGTTTAATGTCACCAATTCTTCCTATATATGTTTTCTGACAAGAAAAACTCAGAATCCTCTCCCCATGAACATAAGATTCAAAAGACCACAATAAAGGACAAAGCTTTAGTATTTGTTCATGACACACAAACGCCTTGGACATCTGCCATCTTTATCTCTAAAGAGCTCTCTATTTCAAAGCCCTTTTAGTTCCTATGACTTCCGATGGAAACTCTTTATCAGGATGTTCACCAACATCTGCAATTATCTTTTTCTGCAGGAACATATCAGCAGACAATGGCAAGAGCAGTTAGTGAGAGATTGGGGGGGACCTGGCAGCTTGGTAGGGAGCAGCTTCTTAGGTCTGAGAACCTGGACCACTTCCTGGTCCTGCCACTTTTCACAGCACAACAGATAAATGGATGTCCAGGATTACGAGAAAGGGATGGGTCAGAAAATAGAGATTCTCTGGCGTGACTGAGGGTGCTGTTTATGTTTTGAATACTCTACTCTGCCTCTTGCCTTCCTCCTTGCTTGCCTTCTATCATTTTCCTGTTCTATCCTGGCCATATTCTTTTCACAGCTCCTCTCCCATTGTACACTAGGAAAGTCTAGACATTCATTCATTCCACAAATATTTCTTGAGTTTGACTATGTTCTCTGCACTGTTAGATAATGCATATAGAATCATGAATAAACAACTTGCTGGCTCACATGGAGCTTCTACTCTAGCAGGAAAGTTAGATCCTGAACTAACAGTTCTGTTTCACAAAATGGAAGAGTTCTTCACCAGAATTCCAGAGAGCTGTTTCCTGTAAGGAAAGATCCTCAGCACTGGAGACCAGAAACCAGACTCAGGGCCGAGCATGAAGGGAGGGTCCCAGGTAGATGTGAGGTGGCGGGCAGGGCTGAAGAGTGAGCACAAAGGCAGTGAAGGGGCCTGGAGGAAGGAAAGCGATTTTTGTAGTTGCCTAAAGTATGAAATTTTGAGGAGATACACATATACCTAAAGTGATTTTTTTTTTTTTTAAAGCTGTCTGCATGAAGCACAGTATATAGGAGGAAGGAAAGCGATTTTTGTAGTTGCCTAAAGTATGAAATTTTGAGGAGATACACATAATCCCAAAAGTGTTTTTTTTTTTTTTAAAGCTGTCTGCATGAAGCACAGTATATAACCTCTGGGCTTTGAAAGTAAAGCAAATAAAAGTTGTTTTTAAAATTATTCTCCAGGATTTTAATAGATTTGCATTTGTGTTTGTATTTCTGGGTAACAAATTAAAATTAGTTATTTTTTATTATTATGATTTTTATTTCATTTTTGTAAAGCAAGGTGTTCCTGCTTTTCCTACTTTTGGCCACTACAAATGATTCAAATAGAATCCTTATCTCAATAAAACTGGAGGAAAAAAATAAGATTCTTATATTGTAGTTATTTATGGGTGAATAACAGTTTCCACAAAGTGTGATTGATGATGAGTATTATGGCTGAGAAAAACACAGGAGGCTAGTCTAGGAGGCAAACAGTAGTGGGGCTGCCCTCCGTCCCCCCCATCAACTTATCTCTTTCCCTCTTCTTTCTCTCTCTTTCTCCCCATCCCCCAGCAAGTAAATGTGTAGAACTTGAACTTAAATAATCAGCTTAATATAGACTGTTATAACTACAATACATATTATGAAAGCCTCATGGTAATGACAAAGCAAAAGCCTATATGGACACAAAGACGATAAATAGAAAAGTATCAAAGCTGACACTGCAAAAAGAATCAATTCTCAAAGAAAGACAGCAAGAAAGGAAGAAAGGAACTTCAAAAAAATCAGAAAACAATGAACAAAATGAAAATAGCAACTCCTTACCTGTCAATAATTATTCTAAATATAAATGGTTTAAATCCTCCAATTAAAAAAAGAGTGGCTGAATAGATTAGAAGGCAAAACCCAACTCTGTGCTGCCTACAAGACACTCACTTAAGCTTTAAGAACACTCACAGGCTGAAGGTGTTGGGATGGAAAAAATAATCCCATGCAAATGCCAACCAGAAGAGAGCAGGTGTAGCTATGCTTATGTCAGAGAAAATAGACTTCATGTTAAAGCTATTACAAGAGAAAGAGAGGCCACTATATAATTGATATAAAGGGATCTATGCTTTAAAATGATATAACAATTATAAGTATATATGCTGACAATATTAGAGTACCTAAATATATTAAACAATTATTAACAGATATGAAGGCAGAAACTGACAGCAATGATAGTAGTGAACTTTAAAACCCCACTTTCAACAATGGATGGATCATTCAGAAAGAAAATCAACAAGGAAATAAGGGACTTGAACAACATTTTAGACCAATGAACCTTAAAGTCATATACAGAACATTTCATCCAATGGCAGCAGAATACACATTCTTCTAAAGTGCACAGGGATCATTCTCCAGGACAGATCACGTTAGTTCACAAAACAAGTCTTCGCAAATGTAAGAAGACTGAAATCATATCAAGTGTTTTCTTTTTCTTTTACTCCAGTAGTATGAAACTAGAGATCAGTAACAGGAGGAAAGTAGGAAAATCTATAAATATGTAGAAATTAAACAACATGCTTCCAAACAACCAATGGATCAAAGGTGAAAACAAAGGAAAATTAAAAAATATCTTGAGGGAACTTCCCTGGTGGTCCAGCAGTTAAGACTCTGTGCTTTCACTGAAGGGGGCACGGGTTTGATACCTGGTCAGAAAACTATGATCTTGTATGCCAAGTGGTGTGGCCAAAAAAAAAAAAAAAAAAACTTGAGACAAAGGAAAATTGAAACAACATACCAAAACTTATGGGATGCAGCAAGAGGTACTATGGGGAAAGTTCTAGTGACAAGTGTCTACACTAGAGAGAAACAAGAAAGATCTCAAACAACCTAACCTTAAAGCTCAATGGACTAGAAAAAGAAAAAATTAACCCCTAAGTTAGCAGAAGGAAGGAAATAATAAAGATCATAGCAGAAATACATGAAATAGGGACTAGAAAAACAAGAGAAAAGATTAAAGAAACTAAAAGTTGTTTTTTTAAAAGATAAAGAAAATTGAACCTTTAGCTAGATGAAGAAAAAAGAGAGATGACAAATAAAATTGTAATGAAAGAGGAGACATTACAATTGATCCCACAGAAACACAAAGGATCATGAGACTACAATGAGCAATTATATGCTGACAAATTAGATAACTTAAAAGAAATGGATAAACTCCTAGAAAAAAACAATTTACCTGGACTGAATCATGAAGTAATTCATGATTCAGTAATTCATGTTTCATGATAGAAACAGTGAACTATACCGATACTGAAGCTCAACAAGGACACTACAAGGAAGGAAAATTACAAGCCCAGATCCCTGATGAACATAGATGCAAATATCCTTAGCAAAATACTAATGAACAGAATTGAAGAGCATATTAAAAGGATCGTACACCATGATTAAGTGGGATTTATCTCTGGGATGCAGGGAAATTTCAACATATGCAAATCAACCACATTAATAGAATGAGGGATAAAAATCATATGACCATTTAAATAGATGCAGAAAAAGTATTTGATGAAATTCAACATCCTTTCAAAATAAAAATTCTCAACAAATTTGTTATAGAAGATATGTACATCAAAAATAATAAAGTCCACATATGACAAGTTCACAACCAACATCATACTTAGTGAAGAGCTCAAAGCCTTTCCTCCAAGACCAGGAACGAGACAAAGATGCCCACTATTGCCACTTCTGTTCAACACAGTGCTGGAAGCCCTAGCCACAGAAATTAGGCAAGAAAAAGATATTAAAAAGCACCCAAATCAGAAAGGAACAAGTAAAACTATCTCTGCAGATAACATGATCTTATATACAGAAAACTCTAAACACTCCACAAAAAAAACTGGTAGAACTAATAAACAAATTCGATGAAGTTGCAGAATATAAAATCAACATATGCAAATGAAACCGGACTTCTATCTTCTGTCGTTCATGAAAGTTAACTTGAAATATATTAACAGCTTAAGCATAGACCTGAAACCATAACACTCCTAGAAGAACATATAGGGAAAAAGCTCCTTGACATTGGTCTTGGCAATGATTTCCTGGGTAAGACACAAAAAGCACATGTAACAAAAGTAAAATAAACAAGTGAGACACATCCAACTAAAGAGCTTTTGTACAGCAATGGAAATAATCAATCAATTGAAAAGGCAACCTACAGAATAGGGGAAAATATTTACAAACCATGTAACTGATAAGGGGTGAATGTCCAAAATAGATCAAGAACTCATACAACTCAACAGCAAAAAAGCAAGTAATCCAATTCCAAAATGGGCAAAAGACCTGAATAGACATGTTTTCAAAGAAGACATACAAATGACCAACAGTACATAAAAAGGTGCTCAGCATCTCTGATCATAAGGGAAATTAAATCAAAAGCACAATGAGGTGTCACCTCATATATGTTAGGTTGGCTGTCATTAAAAAAACAAGAGATACGAATGTTGGTGAGGATGTAGAGAAATGGGAACCCTCTTACGCTGTTGGTGAGAATGTAAATTGGTGCAGCCATTGGGGAAAACAGTATGGAGTTTCCTCAAAAAAATTGCAAATAGAACTAACATATGACTAAGCAATCCCACTAACGAGTATATACCCAAAGGAAATAAAATCAGTATCTTGAAGAGATAACTGCATTCTCATGCTCATTGCCACATTATTCACAATAACCAAGCCATGGAAACAACCTAAGTGTCCTTTGAGGGATGAACGGATAAAGAAGATACTGTGTATATATGTATACAATGAAATAGTATTCAGGCATACAAAAGAAGGAAACCTTGCCATTTGTGACAACATGGATGAGACTGGGTGGCCTTTTGCTAAGTGAAATAAGCCTGAGAGAGAAAGAGAAATACTCTATGATATCACTTATATGTGGGATCTAAACAAAATAAAACAAAATAAAATATAAAATAAAAAAGCAGATTTCATAGAAATAAAGAGTAGAATGGTGGTTGCCAGGGGCTGGGGGGAGGAGGAAACAGGGAGTCCAAAAATAGAAATGTTCAGTTATAAGAAGCATAAGTTCTGAAGATCTGATATGCAGCATGGCGGCTATAGTTAATAATAGGGTAGTATATACTTGAAAGTTCCAGGAGTAGGTCTTCCTGAGAACTCACCACATACACACAGAAAAGTTAACTATGTGAGGTGATGTTTGTGCTAATTATCCTGATCTTGGTAATCATTCCACAATTCATATGTATATCAAATCATCACTTTGTACACCTTAAATAAACACAGTTACATTTGTCAATTATTCCTCAATAAAGTTTGAATGAAAACATTTAAATATATATAAAAAAGTAAAACCGGTTCATGCCATTTGATGCAACCGCTTTGTAGTGGGATGGGTTTACATAACCAGAAAGGCAAAAATATATTTACGTTTAGATAATTATTTACTAACCATGCATAAAAAGTAATGTTCACAAAAATATTTAGGAAATAGAAATGTTTAAAATAATATTTTTAATATAAACGTTTAAAAATGTTTAGAGCAGCACATACCATTGTATTGCTATGTATTATTTCAATTTTATCTTTATAAAAATTATTGACATTCAAAAGGTTTTTGAAAAAGTAAAAATAATAATATTTTCATTTCTGGAGTGAATGGAGTTAGGAGTGTTATGTCTACATTTTGTTTAATTTTGATATTACATTTTGTATAATTTTAAAAATTATATAAATTATTTTGAAAATCAGAAAAAAACGTAACTGTTGCAAAACCTGTTTAGATTTATAATAGCAACACTCAGGAAACTCTGGTTTGCTCTTATAGAGCATAGCAGGTCCCAATAAACTGCAAGTGTTTTTTGCTATTGATATTGTCAATTCCTAATTGTTAACATCCTCCTACTGTTTTTTATTTTTCCTAATATCCTTCTACCGCTTATTTATTTAGTGGTCTTGTTCTTGACATGTAAAACATATGTAACTCATTCCTTCAATAATATATCTTCATAATATATGGTACTATATTTTTTCCTCTTCTTTCCTAAAAATCTTGATCTTTGTTGCATTTATCTTAAGTTATTCACTTTAGGGCATGTTTCTTTCTGCTTATTTTGCTTTCTCTACTTATTTCTTGGGGAAATAACTGTGGCTTCACATGTAGCACAGAAATCTAAGAACACAGGCTATAAACCTCAGCTATTTACCGTGTACCTTCGTGTTCAGAACGAATTCTTTTCAGTGTTACGGCTAGGAGACATTTTGGAGATCATGATTCAACCCATTTATTCTCACTTTTCTGTCTTGCATTCAAAAACGAAGAAGCTGAGGTTTGATGGGGTGGAATGATTGGCTTGGAGTCCAGAGGTCAGTTAACTGCGGAGCTGTCCAGCACCGCGGCATCCTTCCTACAGAGACTGCTCCTGACCTTCTGTCTTCCAAAGCTTCCTAACCCACACAACGCTGTTAGCTTTCAGGTCCCTAATAGGAATCACGTTGTCACACCACAGCTTCTCTGCAGATGAGAGGATGTTCATTCAGTATATCTCACGAATGATGATTGATAGAAAAGGCAAACCCTGAAAACAGACATAGGTAAGATCAGAACCCAATGCTAGGATGGAGGTTACATTTAGCACCTCAACAAATGTATGGATCTGATTATCTTAATGCCAAACAAATGATGTAAGGGTATCTACGGTGATTGTGGCAACCTGAATATGACAAAAACGCAACTCCTGTCTTCCTTCGCAGCCCCCAGAGCTGCACCATCTCTGCAGGCCCTGGTCCTTGCTCACGGCACAGAGATGCTCAGTAACCTCTCGGCGCGTGAGTGAGCGATGAACCGTGTGTTTGGTGCTCCACAAGAGGGGAGCCACGTTTTCCCTTCCCGGGCGCTTCTTGTTCAGGCGTGGGCGGACCTCCGCACATGCACAGACGTGTCCTTCAACATCAGGGAAAGGCTGGAGAAAATCACTCAGCCACAGGGCTGCTGAACCCCAGACGGACACGATCCGCGCCCAGCGGGATGCTCCACGCGCTTGGGGGATCTGGGCTCACGCCTGTCCAACATCAGTCCCGTCCCCACAGCGGCTCCTCAGCTGTTTCCTTTAACGTGTCCGCTCTGCCCCCAGGGACCTCATCACTCGGAGCGGCAGGGGTTTCCCCGGAGCAAAGCGATTCCTCCATGGGGAGCCGCTCCCCAGACACCCTTCTGCGCTTGCGTCGGTCTTCACACCCCTCCCTCCCGCGCAAGACTAATCCACGGACTTGTGTCCCAAATCCCAAATCCTCTCACTCCCTTTCCGGCCTCCCTGGATCAATGCATCAGTTTTTGTTTGTTTGTTTGTTTGTTTTTTCTGTATTTTCAATGCCTCTTTCCACTGGTTCTAACCCTGCAATATACATATTTTAAGACAAATGTTACAGACAAAACATGATATAGAAACATGTCATGAACAAAACCAGAAACCCCTCTTTGTGAAATGTAAGAAAATTAGATACACCTTATTCTAAAAATCTGAGTGAATTTTGCTAACATCCGTCTATACCAGTTGTGCTGGTACTAATTTCTCTCTCCTGAACTCTCCAGCTTCTCTCCCTACTCCATGTTTAGTCATTAAATTTAGTTCATATTTCACAGAGAAAATAGAAGCCATCAGAGAAAACTTCCAGAGATTCCACACTGCTGGCCTACAGCATCACAGGCTATATACTCTGCTACCTTCCAGTAAAGAGCTGGCTCCGCTCCTACTTAAGGCCGATGCCTCTACTTACACAAAACATCCTACCTTTGCCTTCTTCAAGAACATAATTTTGTTCTGAATAATCAATTTAAAAGTTTTTAATTTAATTATTCCCACAATCTGGCAAATATCTGTGGCAATATCGCCCATCCTAAAGAAAAAACGACAGCAAGCTCTCTTGACCTAAAATTCCCCTGCACAGAGCTAGCTTTTGTGGAGGCCCCTGTTGACCTCTGCATTGCAACATTCAACGCTCAATTCTCAGTTACCTACGGCCTTGACCTATGAGTTGCATTTGAGAGAGTGGAGCTCTTCCTCCTCCTTGAAACATCTTCACTTGCCTTCCGAAACACTGCTTTCTGAGTTTTCCTTTTACCTTGTTCTTAGACTGCATTGTTGGTTCTTCTCTTTCCCCCCAACCTCTCAATATTGTGGTACCCCATGGCTCCATTCATGGGCTTCTTTGCCTTAACATCTACCCTTGCACCCAAGTCAACCTCACCTAGACTTGGGCTTGGGACGTCTGTGTGCCCATAACTTCTAATTTTTTATCTCCAGCCCAGAACTCTCCCCTGAACTCCAGACCCATGTATTCAGTGACAGATGTAATTAGTCAGTACACTTGCGTGTCTAACAGCGATCTCAGACTTACCTGGTTAAAACCAAATCCTGGACTCCAGGCCTCCCGCTTCTCCAGTGTTTCTTGTCCTTGCAGTTGGCAATTCCATTCTTCCAGCTGTCCAGGCCAGAAGCCATAGACCTTGCCCTGACTTCTGTTTTCATCACATCCAACATAGGGTCCATCAATGAATCATTCTGGCCAAACCTTCAAAACGTATTGACACTCTGACCACTTTCATTATTACTACCTCTCACCTGGATTATTATAATCACCTCTTACGTGGTCTCTGCTTTTTCCCTTCCTCTCCCACCCAGCACACACACACACAGATACACACATACACAGATATTCACACACACTATCTGGTCTTCACAAAACAACCAGAAAGATTTAAAAAATGTTAATTATAAATATTACTGACATCAAGGAGGTTAACACACAATTTAGAGATAATAATAAAATATACAAAACCAGGGAGATGCCTAGTATTTTCACGCTGTTAAAACACATTAGTTGTCAAAAGTCCAGATGAGTTATAGTTGTGACGGAGGCCATGAGGTTATTTAATAAAATGCCTTTTTTTTTTTTTTAACTAGGAGTTTCCAAATTACAGGCCACAGGCCAATTGCATTGGAATCACTTAACAGACCTAAAAAAATGATGCAGATTCCTGGGACCCACTCCAGACCCACTGAGCCAGAATCCACTCCAGACCCACTGAGCCAGAATCCCTAAGGTGTGGGAGCTAAGAACATGTACTTTTTTTTTTTTTAACATCTTTATTGCAGTATAATTGCTTTACAATGGTGTGTTAGTTTCTGCTTTATAACAAAGTGAATAAGTTATACATATATTTTTAGGAGTCTACCAATGTGAAAAACCACAGCCTTATGCCACGACCCCGTGGCTGTGAATCCAGCTTCTAAGTTCAGTGATTACTGCTCTCCAGAGCTCTGCTATTTCCCTGGCCTCATCTCCTTCTGCTTCCGCCTTTTTTATTCTGTTCTGGCAGCCCCTGAAGTCTCAGCTGTGCTTGAGCACACAGAGCCCATGCTCAGCTGAGGGCCAGGGCACTTCCTGACTCCCTGTAGCTGGAACATTCTCCCTCCAGATAACTCCACTGGCCTCCTCTGCCCTCTTTTCAAATGTCGCCTCATCAGCAAGACCTTCCATGACCAGCAGCTATGAAACAGCCCCCCTCCCGTGCTACCCCCGGGTTCCTGATCCCCCTTTTACAGCTTTATTTTTCTCCAGAGTAAAGAGTTTGTCCTAAGCTACTCACCTCTAGAAGACTCACTTTTCTTTTTTTTCCTTTCTTAAAATTGATTTTATTGAAGTATAGTTGATTTACAATGTTGTGTTAAATTCTGCTGTACAGCACAGTGACTCAGTTATACACATATATACATTCTTTTTTATATTCTTTTCCATTATGGTTTATCACAGGATATTGAATATAGTTCCCTGTGCTATACAGTAGGACCTTGTTGTTTATCCATCCTATATACAATAGTTTGCATCTGCTAACCCCAGCCTCCCAATCCTTCCCTCCCTCCCCCTCCTTCCCCCTCCCTCCCCCTTGGCAAGCACAGTTCTGTTCTCTATGTCTGTGAGTCACTTTCCATTTCGTAGATAAGTTCATTTATGTCAAAGACTCACTTTTCTTAAAAATAAAACCTCCCTTTTACTTGCTAATTGATTACTACTTTCTTACCCTTAAAACTACTCCAGGTCAAATCCTGGAATATGGAAATTCTGTTCCCTGCCCACACCCTGCCATCTGTCTGCTAACCATGCCCTTTTCTAGTTCCCACATCCATCTTCCATCATGGCTGGACTTGGCTACATGGCTAGCCCCACAGCTAACCCCACCCCTGGGTGCCCCCGTGCTCGCCCTTTGTCTCCCCAGATCTGTGCTGGTGAAGAGTCCTGTCGAGAGGCCCAGCGGGAACTGTGCCCAGGGCTCTCCCACTGCAGAGGGGCGCCTGCCCTTATTTGGGGTGAATGCACTGCTCACTGCTGGTTGGCTCACCCCCTAAGGCACTGAAGCATCCTTTTCTCATAGGGACTCTTCCCCCTCCTCTTAAGGGTCCACTTCTACTCCTAACGTTTCTGAAAAGGTCACGTGGGCTTTTACCTCACAGGGACATAAAGATCACCAATGCCTATATTTCTTTCTTCCACATGAAATAAGATCACACACACACACACACACACACACACACACACACACACATACACATCTATGTCTCTCTATATTCTCTCCTCTCTTTGTGGGCTCAGACCTCAGCAGAAGTCATTGCCTCTGATTTGATTCTCTCCTCTTTTTTTGTTGTTTTCTTCCAGTCTCAGTCACTTTCTTACCACCCGGATACCTCTCCACAAACTTTGAAGGGACATTGTAAAAAATGAATAAATAAACCCAACAACAAACCAGAAACCAAACAAAATTCCACCACCCTCTCTCCTGCGTGGCTGGAGGGTTTTTCCGAAACACAATCGGCCTTGTGTCTGCTTTCCCCTCCCCTGTACTTCATTTCAGCCCTTTTTGAGGCTCAGAATACATTAAAACTCTCAAATGATAGGTCTCTATGAGCCCTCTCTCCCCACCCCTTTTGCTTTGACGGTTCTACACCCTGCTCTCCTTTCTGAGATAATCCAGCTTCTTCAGAGAAAAGCTCCACAATCTAACCTCCTTCCTCTCCTGTGCTACTTCTTTCTTTCCTGCATTCCACGGAGCCTGCTCACAGAAAGGTCACTGGTGACCCCAAAGACCAAGTCAGAGCAAATCTGATGGTTTGTGCTCTGTCCTCACCACCCCCTGCCACGTGTGAAGGCACTGTCCAACTTTACTTAAAACACTTCTTTTCCGCGGACTTTCAAAGAATGAATTATTTTCATGATTTTCCTCCTGTCTCTGAGTCCACTGTTTTTATATCTTCTTTTTCGGTCATCTTTCTTTTTCCACCCCCTAAACATAGATTATTCCCCCAAAGTTCTCTCCTCCATATATTTCACTCTTCCACACCTGCCTGGATGACAACTTTACTGCCTTGATTATGATCCCAAAGGACTTTTCTCTTAAAAGATTGCACTTGGTCAAGTCAAGTCTGCCCTGTGGTAGTTAGCTCTAAATATAACTTATTCCCTTTATTTCACTCCAAGACTCTTTCCAAGAGGAGCTGAGCTTTAATAACCTTTATATCTTCTTCTATGCTTATCAGTGTGCATCCGTGCCCTAGATGCTTCATGTTGTTCAAGTTGAATTAATGGACCCTGGGGAAGCCAAGGTCAGGGACTGGAGAGCATCTTCCTATGTCATGACCATTGTCAGGTCCAGGGCTTCACGTTTTCGCATTCTCTGAACCAAAGTCTTGAATGAGTAACAAATATGGACACATTCACAAAACTTAATCACGAGTCTTGGCAAAATAAATCAAAATCACGTGTTTAAAAAAATCCTTTGAATAGTCTGCATCTTCAGCAGTCAAATTTCATTAGGAATTGAGTTGAAGAGAAAAGGCACATCACTTTTCTAATACACAGGGTGGAACTCCATTGGTGTCAACCAGTCAACTCATGGGGCTGTTTTTTTGTATTTGGTTTTGTTCCTTGTATCACTTTAGCTTCCTGGCTTTCAGTGCTACTCCTCCATCAAGGGGCTGGGAGGTGGAGATGGTGACCTAACCTAGCCGTGTGCCAGGCATGGGCAGAGCAATTCCATTTAATCTTCATGATGCAGCATGTAAGATATTATAAATTCCATTTCACAAATTAAGACCACGAGGCTTGGAAAGGTAGAAGAAGTTGCCCAAGGTGAAAGAGCTGGAAAGAGGCAAAGCTAGAATGTAACTCCTGACTGCATGGCCATGATAGAGTGTGGTTTCCAAGGTGGGGGTCAGAAGCCCAGGGACTGAATCCTCCTGTGCAGAGGTGTTCTGTTTGGGTGCCGGAGTGTCTACAGATATTTACACCTCATTTGCAGGCCTCTGAGGGGCTGTGCTCCAGGCCCACAACTCCCTCACTATCACCTGGGGACTCACATTCATGTTACTTGCCTGACACCTTTAATCATTTGAACTCTCTACTTCCACGAAGAGGCATCCTCCTTGACTTTACTGAGTTTATTTTAGTGTTGAGGAAGGGGTGATTAGAATAGAAACCACGAAAAGATATGCAATTACAATCCTAGTGGATGTTAGGAACTGTTTTAAGGTTTCCTATAAGTACAAGAAATGTACAATCCAGCTGCAGCTCACATTTACAGAGCCGTGTGCTGCAAACTGCACTCTTACAATCATCACCTGACTGATGCTTACCAATAACTCGCTGGGGAGGGGCTTTGATCATCCCCATTTTATCCATGAGACTCCTGGGTTCTGGACAGACTGGGTCATTTCCAAAGGCCACACAGCCAGTAACTGACAGAGACATGGCTCAGACACAGGCCACCAGAGCTCCAGATCCAAAATGCTTAACCTGCCTTCCACATGCTTCTGGTTTAGCCCGTTATGTTGAAAAATGGACATGTGGAGGCACTTCTGGTGGGATTTTTAAAAATAACATTTTAGTAAACTGGTGCAGCCACTGGAAAACTGTATGGAGAGTCCTCAAAAAACTAAAAATAGAGCTACCGTATGATCCAACAATCCCACTCCTGGGCATATAACTGGAAAAACTCTAATTCGAAAAGATACATGCACCCCAATGTTCATAGCAATACTCATAATAGCCAAGACATGGAAGCAACCTAAATGTCCATTGACAGATGAATGGGTAAAGAAGATGTGGTACATATATACAGTGGAATATTACCCAGCCATAAAAAAGAATGAAATATTTGCAACAACATGGATGGCCCTAGAGATTATCATACTAAGTGAAGTAAGTCAGACAGAGAAAGACAAATACCATATGTTATCCCTTATATGCGGAATCTAAAATAGGACACAGGGCTTCCCTGGTGGCGCAGTGGTTGAGAGTCTGCCTGCCGATGCAGGGGACACGGGTTCGTGCCCCGGTCCGGGAAGATCCCACATGCCGCGTAAAAATAGAGCTACCGTATGATCCAACAATCCCACTCCTGGGCATATAACTGGAAAAACTCTAATTCGAAAAGATACATGCACCCCAATGTTCATAGCAATACTCAGACTCACAGACATAGAGAACAGACTTGTGGTTGCCAAGGGGGAGGGGTTTAGGGGAGGGTTGGAATGGGAGTTTGGGATTAGCTGATGCAAACTATTATATAGAATGGATAAACAACAAGGCCCTACTGTATAGCACAGGGAACTATATTTAACATCCTGTGATAAACCACAATGGAAAAGAAAAAAAATTATCAAAACATGTCATATGGACAGAAAGATGTACCTACCAGGAGTTTACATCACAGTGAATTTTCACAAATTGACCAAACCCAGATGAAGAAACAGATTGTTTCCAGCACCCCTGAGTGCCCTCACCTTGTCCCCACTCTCAAGGCTAAATGCTACCCAGATGTTTGACAGCGGAAATGAGGTTTGCTTATTTTTCTGATAAAGGGACCCACACAGTGTGCTCTCTTTTGTGTTTGACATCTCTCATTTATTGTGAAATTCATCCATATGGTTGCAAGTATTTGTAGATCGTTTCCCTTCATTGTGGTGTAGTTTAATAGGATTTTATTAATTTTATTATTGTTTTCCTTTTGTATTAAATAAAGATATTGCTGATTGTTCTCTCCTGACAGAGAAAAAAAAATGTTCTGACTAGAGATTCCCCAAAAAAGATGTTTCAACTAGAGATTTCCAAACAGATGCAAGAAGGTATTAAAAGGTGACAGCAGCTCCTGCTAAGATATTCCCCATATATGTTTGTAAATTTAGAGCAGTTTTGACAGAAAATGCCACAGTCTGTTCTGCAAAACTATATATCTTCTCTCAGTTTTTATAACCTTCTATGCATATTTATTTTGCTTAATGGGAATTGCTTATGCACGTATTTTTAAAAGCAGCTTCATGTTCTAAATGAGTTATATGCTGTAGAACAAAAATTACCATAAACAAAATTAATTATAAATATTTAGATATTATTTTTAGATATTAAAGTCAATCTCAAATCTATGTTTTAAAATAGTCTTCTGAAAATAAGAATCATAAAGATAAAAGGGATTCCATGAAATGTTTTTGTTTTCATTTTTTAAACTTTATAATTACTGACATTATTTTGCATATTTGTAACTCAAAAGTTTCTTTAAATAGTCCTTCAGCTACCCAAAATGAATCTATTAGTCTAGTCTTCCACTCCTCCACACAGAGGTCTGCCTTAAAAACAAAAGAAACAAATAAACAGACCTTCTGACTGTAGATTTCTTTCAGCAAGAACTCACCAAGGCACAGGAACTGCATAATATACTATCATTATGACTTTAAAGTGATTCTTCCACTGATGGCTCTGCTTTAATCTCCGAGCAGGTCTGTGATCCCACACAACCTGTCTCCTGGTTCTGACCCACAGCTGGGCCTTGGTTGCTGGTTCCATGGAGAGCCCAGGCCATGCTTGCATCTCCCTGCTTCTAATCTTGCTTTGGTTGTTCCGGGCTGGGCCCGCTGCCATCACCCAGCATCCTTGGCCTCCTCCTGGACCAACGTGATATTAGGCCTCTGGCTGCATCCGCCCTCCTCTTGTCCACAGCCTGGAGGCTGCTGGTTGGTTGTTAGCCTGGTTGCTTGGTTTCCTTCAGAGATGACACAGGAATTTTATTCTGCATGTCTGTCACACAAGCACCTTGGTGGGTGATTATAATCACACAGGTGCTTTTAAAAAGTTCTGAAACCCAGGTCCCAACCCCAGGGATTCTGAGTTAATGGATATGGGGTGTGGTCTGGATATTGGGATTTTTCAAAATGTGTACGGCTGTCAAAGATAAACAAAGCTGGACACTAAAGTAAGGGCAGAGGTTAATCAGGAATACACAACTGCAATGGGGAGAAGAGTCCAGCCTGAACTGAGCTCACCTGTGCAGAGGTGACCGTACAGGAGAATAAAGGGATAGGGGCTGGTCCCTAGGAAACCCATCCGGGTTGGCTAGCGGGCACTTCTGGAAGTTAGGCTCCTGCCCACCCACAGAGGCTTGGAGCCAGGCGCCGTCTTCAGGTTGGGCTGGAACAAAATTCCCCCAGCAGCCTTGAGTTTTCTCAGGCAGGCACTTTAAGGGGAGCTTGGGTCATCCTAGGGATGCGGCTTGAACTGTTAGAAACAGGTTAGTGTTTTGTACAAGTCTTCATAGGCCAAGGTTGAGGGCTGGTAGAGAACAGGGCTCAGATACGTGTGGCTAGAATTCGGTTGAGAGAATCCTCGTCTCAGACAAGTTGGGGATACACTGATATCCAGTTGTCACACTTGCCCCGTCTCTGCTCTGAAGGCCAGGCTGCTCTTCATAGGAGACAGATTCTGGCCGTGAAGGCCTTCGGGACAGGATTAAACTGTTTTCCTTTTTGCTGATGCTTTCCTGCTCTAACCTACATTTTTTGCTCAACTCCGATTAAGAGTACGTTTGCCTTCTCACCTACGTTCTTAATTCTGCTCCGTGCCTGTTGAGACTTTCCTTTCCATCTGAGGATCATGCTTCCTTCTCAACACTGGGGCCTGCCCGCCCGCCAGGGAGCACCCCTTCCCTGCTCTCACGTGGACTGAGCCCTGATCCCCTGCCTGTGGCTCCTCTGTGACCCGGTCTCCAGCCACCTGCGTGGCTCTCTCCTACGCCTTGTTCCGTCACGCTCTGCTGGGCTCACTTCACCTCTCCTAGCTCTTGCCTCTGACAGTGAGCTTTCTCTACACCATGGCATAGCTTTGAGGTAGGGTGTTTGCGGGGTTCACTGCGGGGCAGGGAGTGTGGAGCTTCTTACCAGGGCATCTCTAGGGCCGCAAGTGACCATCTTCTGGTCGCCTCTCATTCTGATGCAGTCTTTTACACTGACAGAGCTCTTAAAATCATCACGTTATTAATTCACTAAGAAACATTCACTGAGTATCTTGGGAGTCTATTTTTAGTTTTATAAAGTAATCAGAGTGGATGGCATTTTCATCTAGAAGCCAAGGGAGGTGGCTGATTGTCTGAGAGTCAGGTAGCCTACTGCCAATGAAAAGATGCAACAGCAGTGGTCGTCAACACCCTTGATAATATCGAAACGTCTTCTACAACCTGCATCGCTCAGGCAGGGCAAAGGTTAATAGCATTCCAAAAGGAACATGATCCTTTTTTGTTAACGAGTGTTTATCACATGGCAGACATTGTTTCTGCTCCTAAAACTACAGTCGAGTGGGATGTCCCACATGTAAAAACATAGTAACTGAATAGAGAACATGCACACACATCTGAGAGGGGAAGGCAATAGATGTTGTCACAGAAGCACGGGACACGCAGAAAGCAACTCTGGTGACAAGAGGGGCGTTTGGAAATCTTATGAGGGGGCACCATTTAAAGAGTGTCTTGGAGACTGAGCAGAATTTTAGCGGGTGTGGGGATATGGCCTGGACATCGCAGACACAGGACCTGGAGTGCAAGGGTGAGGCAGTGGGAAACCTGGCGGGAGGACTTCAATGTGCTGACACATGAGCGTGAGTGGTTTCCGAGAAGGGTTCTCGCAGCAGGCGGCGCAGAGAAGGTGCCCCGTCAAAGCACGTTGACTGAATGACTGACTGTAGGAGAGATTCCACGAGGGGCTCACTAGGTGGCGCTCTGTCTTCTTTGGCAGCGTCTAATACTTGGAATTATTGCTGAATTTTTGTGTTTCCTCCAGAGGTACCGCAAAGAGATACACCCTGAGGCAGTGTAGCTTTTCTGTCTCTGTGGATGGAAGGCTAGGAAGGAGGATTTTCAAGTGATATGGAAAACAGCAGCAGAGTAATTGAGATTATTTACCTGTAGGGGTGATAATCTGGAACTCTTTTTACCATGGTAAATTTTTATTTTATTTTATTTTTTTTATTTTTATTTTTTTGCGGTACACGGGCCTCTCACTGCTGCGGCCTCTCCCGTCGCGGAGCACAGGCTCCGGACGCGCAGGCTCAGCGGCCACGGCTCACGGGCCCAGCCGCTCCGCGGCCCGTGGGATCTTCCCGGACCGGGGCGCGAACCCGGTTCCCCTGCATCGGCAGGCGGACGCGCAACCACTGCGACACCAGGGAAGCCCCCATGGTAAATTTTTGTGTCTGTTCGCGATTCTTCCATTTAATTTCTTTATTCAAAGTTTTCTACTCCTGGGGAACGATTGTAAAAAAAAATTTTTCTATACATTGCCTTTGTTTGAAACTCATCTACTGAATCTGTTTAAATTAAAACGTTATTTAACCTTCCATTTTGGAAACAGGAATATTAAGGTCTAACTGTCTGTAATCTCAAAGCCATACAATAGAAAATATCATAGAAATGGATTTTTTAAATATATAGTTGAAGAAGAGAATAGAATCTGAAAAAGAATGTATATATGTGTGTGTGTGTGTATAACTGAATCACTTCGTTGTACACCTGAAACTAACACAACATTGTAAATCAACCATACTTCAATAAAAAATGGTTATAAAATTTAAAAAACAAAACCAAACAACAAAAATGTATAGCTAATAACTTTTAATTATAGTCAATTCAATGTGTCCTGGAAATAGTTGAAATATATAAAATCTGTAAATAAAATTATGGCAGGTACTGGGTCACATGTTAATTTTAAAATATACGACTTCTCAAATCAATTCATCAAGCATTATTTATTTATTTTTAACATCTTTATTGGAGTATAATTGCTTTACAATGGTGTGTTAGTTTCTGCTTTACAACAGTGAATCAGTTATACATATACTATGTCCCCATATCTCCTCCCTCTTGTGTCTCCCTCCCTCCCACCCTCCCTATCCCACCCCTCTAGGTGGTCACAAACCACCTAGCTGATCTCCCTGTGCTACAAGCATTATTTCTGCCATTGATTTTGACATCTTTGGAGAGAGATTGGCAGGTATTTTAATAAATATGCAGTGACGTGACAAAGTCCAAAATTCTCTGGAATAATTACACTTCCAATTACCCCTATTAGCACCACAGAGCACATTTTGTTGTTGTCACTTCTTAACGAAACAATGTGCCCTTTACAGGTTCTCCACCTACATAAATGTTTAAAAATTATTTAGGAAAAAATATTAAAAAGAGCTATAATAGCAACTCACATTTCAGTAAGATGATATTTTTTATGGAATTCTGATAGGAAAGTGGCAACAAAGTTTCCTGAGACTCAGAGATGAAGTTTACTCCTCATTGAGGATTAAAAACTGAAATTAGGGGAGGACACAGACAAGCAGTAAGGAAGTAAATAAAACTTAACCACAAAGTCTGTGAGTAGCATTTCTATGTGTTAGACTCCTGAAGGCAGTAGAATATAACAGGCACGGGCGAAAGGAGGAGAAACTAACAAAATAAATACAAGGTTTTCTTTCTTTCCTATTTTTCTACTGTTTGCACCTAGAGCAAACGTTGGAGGTGGATTGCCGACTTGTCTGGAAAGGCTGTTGAGACGATGTGCTGACCACCCTTTAGGAAAGTAGCTTTTCTTCCTATTTTGGATAATACTTCTGACCAGCACCCTCTGGACCACATCTGCCCCCATCACTGATACACATACGCCCGCTAAGCTGTGCCCTTGACGTACTCTCTTCCTGACGCCTGGAAGGCTGCCTTTGATTTCCCCGTGAATCTTTCAAGGCTCAGGTTGAGTGTTTGTCCTCTCTGTTCTCCCTTTTCTGCTCCCTTCCCGCCAAAGCTGATCATGATCACGTGCTGGGCAGGAAATGCTGAAGCTCACCAACTTTCAAGCTTCTCTCCGTCTCCCTTGGTGCCTGCTAAACACTTGCCTAGCTCCTTTCAGTTGAGCTCCTGGCCTTTTGATTTGATGGCCGACTGCACATGGGTGGAAGGGTCAATGCTCCTTCTGTGTGTGCTTCATAGAAAAGTCTCTCCTGCAAAACTTCCCTCTTTCTGGCCCTTCTGACCTGAGAAGCCATGTATTGACATTGGTGGGGCCACAAGATGGGAGGAGTCTGTGTCCCCAGGTCACTCTTTGTCTTCTTCTGAGCCGGAAACCCCACTTTCTCCCCCATATCCTTCATCCAATCAATTTTAAGTGCTATACATTCTATCCCCATAACTCTCTAAACTCTATGCTCTCTATATCTCTGTAACTCTCTCTATACATCAATCTTCTCCCATCTTGACGGCCACCACTATAGTCTACACTATCGGCCTCTCTCTGGACCACAGAAGTCACCTCTGCACTGGTCCCCTAGCATTCAAAGTAGTCCGTGGTCACAGAGAACAGACTTGTGGTTGCCAAGGGGGAGGAGGTGTGGGGGAGGGATAGACTGGGAGATTGAGGTGAGAAGATGCAAACTATTATATACAGAATGGATAAACAACAAGGTCCTACTGTAGAGCACAGGGAACTATATCCAATCTCCTGGGATAAACCATAATGGAAAAGAATATGAAAAAGGATGTATATACATTTATAATGAAATCATGCTGTACAGCAGAAATTAACATAACATTGTAAATATACTATGGTTCAATCAAATAAAGTAAAAAAAAACATACAAAGTAGTCTGTGATCCATCCTGAATCAAGAGGATGAAATTCGTGCGTTCATACCCCTCCAGTCTTCCCTATTGCCACAATCAGTGTAGGCTTCTGAGATAATACATTTTTATTAGCTTTTGCTTTGTGCAAACTCTATGTAGCCTCTAGGCCTTCACCCATGCCAAGTTTTTGCCTCAGATCTGGCAAAATCCCAGTCATTCTTCAGATAAAATCTTAACTATCATTTCTTCAGGGATGTCTACCTGGTCTCCTAAACTACATCTCCACCCAACACGTTCCTTGTACTGAGTTTATATCTTTAGTGTCTATACTGTCCACTGTTACATCACCAGATCTTTGCACACTGTCTAGCACAAAGAAGAACAATGGAGGTTAATTATTTGAATTATTTAACTTATGAGACAGTGATGTAAACATTCTTTTCACGTATCTTTCTTCCACTATGAAGTCCTTGAAATCATAGGCCAGGACTTTCATTGCTAGCGTAGTGCCTGGCACAGAATTGGTGTCTACAAGCATTGAGTGAATGAATGAATTAGCAACAGGGATTCCTGAGCTTGGTCCCGTGCTGAGAGCTGGGATGTGACAATTTAGTGCCATCAAGGCAATGCTGGTTCCCAGAGAATCCTGAGAGCCACCATCTCTGCCTGGGCAAAAGCACTCATCTTCTCTAGAGCTCTGAGCATCACATAGGTAAAGAAGGAACTACAACTAAAAGTGTCTGACTATTCATGGGCTAGGCTTTTTCCTGCTCCTCTGAGAGAAGATGTTGATGGAGAGATGGGAACGAAGAGAAAGCCTGCACTTTCTGGGTGGGGGTGGAGCTTTAGTGGAGCGTTGAGAATGAGGTGTGAGGAGAGAAGCTTTGGGACAGGTACGAATAAAAGACAAGTGCGAAAGAATGGGGATGGAAGAACGAATTTTAAGAAGTTGTGGATTATAAATTCACGTTCAGCGAGGAGCACGGATGACCGTTTCAAAAAATATTTAATTATTTTGGTTGTCGAACTGTTTCTTTAAATGTTACTCCATACCGACGTGGGGCCATGTAGAACTGAGAGATTTATTTAGCAAAGAAGAAAAAAAGTACTTCTTATTCATCTTCTCACACAGCTATCTCATTTGATCTGCAATGACATCTCATGAGTAGTTTGGGTAATCACTTTACTCATAGAAACTAAGACTGAGGAACTAAGAAGCCTTAACCAAATTCACAGCCAGGATGTGAAAAGATTGTACATCAGTCAGGTGTTCCAGCATTAATCCACATGCTCTGTGTTCTCCTCAACCTCCATGCTACCTCTGAAAAAAAGAGGACAGAATATTTTTATTTAAGTACTTTTCCTCCAGTAAGTTACAACAGTGACTGATTTTTTAAATTAATTAATTAATTCATTCAACAAGCATTTATGAGCATCTATGGATACCAGCCAGAAGACTAAAATGCAAATAAAGCAGAGTCCCTGTCCTCCAGGAGTTCACTCATATTGGGCAAGAAGATGTTCTTATAGAAAATGAGAACCCAGTGGAGTTAAATGCACGGATAGAAAATAGACACAGAGTTATGGGAGCACAAGATGCATCGTCTAATTCAAACTAGAAGTGGGATCAAGAAGTGCTTTCTAGAACATGGCTTGAGATGTGTCTTACAGGTTGAAGAAACATTTCAGCCAGTGGGACCAACATAACTGTAGACTGTAGACAAAGGGGCAGGACACTCTGTGTGTGTGTGTGTGTGTGTGTGTGTGTGTGTGTGTGTGTGTGTGTGTTTGATTTGACTACAATCAAGTGTATGTCTTGCTAAAGCATAACCACAAGGTAAGAAGCAGAGACAAATATGACCAAGATATGAAGGGTCTTGTATGTCATGTCAAGGTGTTCAGGCTTTACATAAGTAAACAATGAGGGTGTCATTAAAGAGAATGTCATGGTTACATCTGCATTTAGATAGGGGACTCTGGCTATTGGGTGAAGGGATGATTAAAGAGCAGAAGACCAGAGGTATTTTATTTAATTATCTTTAGTCCAATTTATCCTATGAAGCAAAGATCAATCTAATTCATATATTCATGAATGAAACAATGACAGTACCAATGAATAGCAACAAACTACAGGAATAGAACACAATGCAATTTTCTCACATTATTTTGTTTACATGAATAGCATCTGAAGATTTTGAGACTTCAGATTCTAGACATGCATTTCAAGTTCCCAAGGTAAGGGTAAGCCATCAAATGATGGAAAAAAATTAGTATTCAACAAGAAAATCATCATTATAAAAGGTAATTAACTGTGTAATTCATAAAGGGGGATTAAAAATGTGTTTCTGAAAATAACCAGCAAAGGAGAATTCATGAAAAAGATACAGAAACCCAAGGCATGAGGCAGTGAGTGATCAAGGTTGACAGATGGGGGAGTGGTCACTAAGTTTACATAGCATCTGTACATTTGGACCACATGATTGAAGGTTTTTATCTGAATAGATTTCTGTTTGTTAAAGAGAACCCTAGGATTCTAAAACAATAGAGGACTGAGAATCCAGCCAATGCTTGAAAACTAGAGGGGCAGAAGTAGTTGAGATTATGGACAAATGTTTATTTCTCTTACAGTTTTCATGCATAAAATGATGAATATAGATATACCTTGGATTTAAAGTCCAACAAGGAAATTGTACTACTATAGTTGGGATGGCAAATTGTTTTCCACTGATCAATGTTTCCAGGACTCAGACAAGTAGGCAAGAATGAAGATCAATCTGGAACTTTAAGGGCTAAGACTGAATTTCTGCAGATCGTATTAAGCATCTTTCTGAGTGATAATAGTTACTTTTTTACAAAAACTGATATTCTTGAAAATAATCCAAAAGAAGAAAAATTGGTGAACTATTTCTCCAAGTTGTGCCTCAAGGATAATTATAGCTCTACATTGCCTGCCAGGCTGTTATGAATGATAGACTCCAAGGATACAGCAGCGTTCCCAGGGATTTCTCTCTTTACTTGTTCTGTGGCATCAGAGGCCTCAAAAAATATCTTTTCTTTGAAGATATGGCCAAAAGAAAAAAGCAGGTGTAAGATTTTTAAGGAAAAAGACATGTTCATTCAAAACGGATGTTTTAAAAATTCTGCTATCTCCAGCCATTCTGACCCCTTTAATTATTCTTTTTTTTAACATCTTTATTGAGTATAATTGCTTTACAATGGAGTGTTAGCTTCTGCTTTATAACAAAGTGAATCAGCTATACATATACATATATCCCCATATCCCCTCCCTCTTGCGTCTCCCTCCCACCCTCCCTATCCCACCCCTC